>NC_069504.1:583161540-583364040 GCF_027579735.1 Bombina bombina
GGTCCAAATCTATCTCACTCTGTGAATATAGTTTTTGAAAATATCTAAAAAAAAGTATCCTTTATATCCCTGTTTTTTGTATATCTTTTGGTGTTATCTTGAATAGCCGCAATTCTATTTATACTTTTCCTTATTGACAATAATAGGGATAGCCACTTTAAAGTCTTCCCATTAAAGTTTAAAAATGCAGCCGATTTTTTCATATCTTTATATAATAAATTCTTATTTATAAATAGATCTCTGGCAGATTTGTCTCTTTGTATTTCTCCCGTACCCTTTTATCTGGGTTTTCTATATATCTTTTGTAGCTATTCCTCAGGGTGTTAGATAACTAACTTTAACTAGCCACGCCTTGATCTCCTATCTTAAAGAAGCTTTGGCTGATTCCCATAGTATTTCTGGTTTATTAATGTATGTCTTATTGTATATCATAAAGTCCCCCCATTTCCTTCTTAGCCATTGAGTAAACTGTATATTGTGTAATAAGTATTTTTGAAAAAAAAAATTATTGTTTCCAGATTGGTCTTGTATGCGATATTGTATTTTTAGTGATATACTTGCATGATCTGATAAATATATATAATTTCTCCCTGCTGTCATATCTAGATCTAATAATTTTTCACTGATTAAAAAAAAAATATATTGCATAATGTATATGTATATTTAACAATTTGTATTTTTCAAATCAAGAATCTAGCTTCACTATCATATTCTTGATATAAAATCTTGTACTCAGGGTTTTTATTTATTAAACATGCAACCCCTTTCTTTCTTCCCCTGCACGGGGTAGCCAAAATTTCTCCCACCCATTTACATTTTAATTTTGACAATTCTTGTTCAATTAAATGAGTCTTCTGTTTGAAAGCAATATCGGGGTGCAGCCATTGTAAATAGGAAATAACCCTTTTTCTTTTAATCGGGGAGGTGATGCCCCCCACATTCCATGAAACAATATTCACTGCTTTTTTTTCTTTTGACATTTCCAATCTAGTATATTAAGACTGAATACTTTCTGCAATACGTGATATAAAATGAGGAACATGTGATCGGGAGAAGACGAGCACGGGAGAGGGGGTGGAGAGGAAAAAAAAAGAGATAACTCCCTCCGCTCTCTTCCCCTCCCCCTTCCCTCCCCTTGTGACAGTAATAAAAACATAAAAACTTAAAACAAACCATTGCTATAATTATTTCACTGCAATACAACATAACCAGAAACCTTGAAAAAACAACATAGGTCTTCACTATACATGACAAGCAGTGCATTCTATACATTCTAACTAAACCTAGGTGTATCATAACAGATAATAGCTTGATAACATGGAGTATTGTGTCTTACCCCTTTAGTGTTATAATATTCTATTTTTGCAAGAAAAAAATGTTCCCATAAAAATCCGAACTCGGATAACCTGAACAGTGTTCCTAGTTTCCCCATTTTGCCTACACTACCCACACTCTTACTAGGGTGTATGCTCATACTTCTAAATCCTAATAGAGATTTTTTTTTTTTTTTTGCATGGTGTCCCCCCATTGCACTCATCCCAGGCTTTCAATAATTTTTTTTGCTTCTGAGCTTTTTTCAAACATTATTACTTCTGAGTTGTAATAAACTCTGAGTTTAGCAGGGTAGAGGACAGTAGCTTGAATACCCTTTCTAATCAACTGTGTGCATAAAGGCGTAATTTCCTGTCTTTTTTCCGATGTTTCCATCGAAAAATCTTGAAAAATTAGTAAATTATCTTGTTCTAATTTTAGTGGGAATTACTTTTTGTAATGCCTTAATATGTTCACTTTATCCTGAAAATTCAGGTATTTAATTATGACCATTCTTCTCTTATTAACATTATTGTGATCTCCACCTGGGCCAATCCTGTGAGCTCTCTCTACTGATAAGGGTGTGTGGGGGATCCCTAACAGCTCAGGATGGCTGACTGCAGCAAACTTTATTAAATTTTGAAAATCTGGGGTCTCTGGCAGCCCTATTACCCTGATATTATTCCTGCGGACTCTATCTTCACTTTGTTCAATTCTCTTTAGTAGAAGATTCATTTTCTCCCCTTGGTTCTTAATCACTAACTGTTGAGTATTTGTCAAGTCCTCTAGGTCCGAAATTCTATTTTCTGCTTCCTCAACTCTCACTGCAAATTGCCTAATTTCTGTTGCTATTGATGTAATTTCTCTTTTTATTGAGTCAAATTGTGGGGTTATCATTTCAGTAATTTGCCTGGGTAAATCCTGTGACTCATTTACCTGATTAACTGAGCTAGAGTTCATAGTATCCTCTATCAATACCTCTGCAGTATTTCTTGTTCTTTTATCTTTATGTTTAGCTGGTATACCTGGTGATTTATTTTTTGTTATTTATATATTTAGCCATTAGTGTGTTAAATGTGAAAGAAAGTAGTGATTTCCGCTTCCAGACACTCTTTCCTTTAATATTCTTGTCCCCCCCGGGGTGCATTGAATACTAAAAATCCAAACTAATAAAAACAAAAAGAGAGGGTTAAGTGCAAGGGGGAAAAAAAGTAGCTCTAAGCAGGAAGCTTTAAAAACACAGCTATTGGGTGATTATTAATTGTGTACTGCAAAAGTGAAGAGAATAAAAATATCTCTCTTCTTACTCCCCTTCTCCTTTTCCTTCTATTTTGTGTGTGCTTACGCTTTTCTTTTTTCTTTTTTTTCCCCTTTCCCCCTTTATTCTTTCCCCCTGTGCAATAATGATCTAACTCCTAGAAATGTGCAATCACTCTAGCACCAAGTAACCTTCTTATCTAAAGATATTCTGCAGTAATTTTAAAGTATAAAGAGAATGCAGAAAAAGGGTACTATGATCCCAATATATATATATATATATATATATATATATATATATTCCCCCTCTTTTATATATGACTATAAATATGGTGATACTAAGCTATAGTTTGCTGTTTCAATTTCTGCCTCTAGTAAAACAAAAGCAACAACTCGTATTATACAATTTAACCATTTATAATGTATCACTTTTTTGTCTTGGCTTCAGGGATTTTAGCAGCGTTAAAGTTTAGATCTAGTTGGGCATATATAACGTCTCTAGCCAATTGGTTCCACTTCTTGTAACCCTCCTTTTTCCTTCTGGTATCCTTTCTCCTTCTTTCCTCCTTCTCTTTTCCCCTCTCTTTCTCTGTATACAGTTAACTCAGTACATTAAAGAGAAGAGAGAGACAACTATTATATAATATCTCTGGCCTAGATTTAGAGTTGGGCGGTAGCTGTCAAAACCAGCGTTAGAGGCTCCTAACGCTGGTTTTTACCGCCCTCTGGTATTTGGAGTCAGTCATTAAAGAGTCTAATGCTCACTTTTCAGCCGCGACTTTTCCATACCGCAGATCCCTTTACGTAAATTGCGTATCCTATCTTTTCACTGGGATCTTTCTAACTCCGGTATTTAGAGTCGTGGCTGAAGTGAGCGTTAGAAATCTAACGACAAAACTCCAGCCGCAGAAAAAAGTCAGTAGTTAAGAGCTTTCTGTGCTAACGCAGGTTTATAAAGCTCTTAACTACTGTGCTCTAAAGTACACTAACACCCATAAACTACCTATGTACCCCTAAACCGAGGTCCCCCCACATCGCCGCCACTCGCCACATCGCCTCACTCCCGCCTCAATAACCCTATAATAAATAGTATTAACCCCTAATCTGCCCTCCCTAACATCGCCGACACCTAACTTCAATTATTAACCCCTAATCTGCCGACCGAATCTCGCCGCTACTGTAATAAATGGATTAACCCCTAAAGCTAAGTATAACCCTAACCCTAACACCCCCCTAAATTAAATATAATTTAAATCTAACAAAATAAATTAACTCTTATTAAATAAATTATTCCTATTTAAAGCTAAATACTTACCTGTAAAATAAACCCTAATATAGCTACAATATAAATTATAATTATATTATAGCTATTTTAGGATTTATATTTATTTTACAGGTAACTTTGTATTTATTTTAACCAGGTACAATAGCTATTAAATAGTTAAGAACTATTTAATAGCTAAAATAGTTAAAATAATTACAAAATTACCTGTAAAATAAATCCTAACCTAAGTTACAATTAAACCTAACACTACACTATCAATAAATTAATTAAATAAAATACCTACAATTAAACCTAACACTACACTATCAATAAATTAATTAAATACAATATCTACAAATAAATACAATGAAATAAACTAACTAAAGTACAAAAAATAAAAAAGAACTAAGTTACAAAAAATAAAAAAATATTTACAAACATCAGAAAAATATTACAACAATTTTAAAATAACAAAGACCCCCAAAATAAAAAAATGCCCTACCCTATTCTAAATTACAAAAGTTCAAAGCTCTTTTACCTTACCAGCCCTGAACAGGGCCCTTTGCGGGGCATGCCCCAAAGAATTCAGCTCTTTTGCCTGTAAAAAAAACACATACAATACCCCCCCCAACATTACAACCCACCACCCACATACCCCTAATCTAACCCAAACCCCCCTTAAATAAACCTAACACTAAGCCCCTGAAGATCTTCCTACCTTGTCTTCACCATACCAGGTTCACCGATCGATCCAGAAGAGCTCCTCCGATGTCTTGATCCAAGCCCAAGCGGGGGGCTGAAGATGTCCATGATCCGGCTGAAGTCTTCATCCAAGCCCAAGCGGGGGGCTGAAGATGTCCATGATCCGGCTGAAGTCTTCTATCAACGGCATCTTCAATCTTCTTTCTTCCGGATCCATGTTCATCCCTCCGACGCGGAACATCCATCTTCACCGACGACTTCCCAACGAATGACGGTTCCTTTAAGGGACGTCATCCAAGATGGCGTCCCTCGAATTCCGATTGGCTGATAGGATTCTATCAGCCAATCGGAATTAAGGTAGGAAAATTCTGATCGGCTGATGGAATCAGCCAATCAGAATCAAGTTCAATCCGATTGGCTGATCCGATCAGCCAATCAGATTGAGCTTGCATTCTATTGGCTGATCGGAACAGCCAATAGAATGCGAGCTCAATCTGATTGGCTGATTGAATCAGCCAATCGGATTGAACTTGATTCTGATTGGCTGATTCCATCAGCCAATCAGAATTTTCCTACCTTATTTCCGATTGGCTGATAGAATCCTATCAGCCAATCGGAATTCGAGGGACGCCATCTTGGATGACGTCCCTTAAAGGAACCGTCATTCATCGGGAAGTCGTCGGTGAAGATGGATGTTCCGCGTCGGCGGGATGAACATGGATCCGGAAGAAAGAAGATTGAAGATGCTGTTGATAGAAGACTTCAGCCGGATCATGGACCTCTTCAGCTCCTGCTTGGATGAAGACATCAGCCGGATCATGGACATCTTCAGCCCCCCGCTTGGGCTTGGATCAAGACAACGGAGGAGCTCTTCTGGATCGATCGGTGAACCTGGTATGGTGAAGATAAGTTAGGAAGATCTTCAGGGGCTTAGTGTTAGGTTTATTTAAGGGGGGTTTGGGTTAGATTAGGGGTATGTGGGTGGTGGGTTGTATTGTTGGGGGGGGGTATTGTATGTGTTTTTTTACAGGCAAAAGAGCTGAATTCTTTGGGGCATGCCCCGCAAAGGGCCCTGTTCAGGGCTGGTAAGGTAAAAGAGCTTTGAACTTTTGTAATTTAGAATAGGGTAGGGCATTTTTTTATTTTGGGGGTCTTTGTTATTTTATTAGGGGGCTTAGAGTAGGTGTAATTAGTTTAAAATTGTTGTAATATTTTTCTGATGTTTGTAAA
Organism: Bombina bombina; assembly: GCF_027579735.1. Taxonomy (NCBI): domain Eukaryota; kingdom Metazoa; phylum Chordata; class Amphibia; order Anura; family Bombinatoridae; genus Bombina; species Bombina bombina. The sequence goes on from NC_069504.1 coordinate 583,167,305, forward strand.
TATTTTTTTATTTTTTGTAACTTAGTTCTTTTTTATATTTTGTACTTTAGTTAGTTTATTTCATTGTATTTATTTGTAGGTATTGTATTTAATTAATGTATTGATAGTGTAGTGTTAGGTTTAATTGTAGGTAATTGTAGGTATTTTATTTAATTAATTTATTGATAGTGTAGTGTTAGGTTTAATTGTAACTTAGGTTAGGATTTATTTTACAGGTAATTTTGTAATTATTTTAACTATTTTAGCTATTAAATAGTTCTTAACTATTTAATAGCTATTGTACCTGGTTAAAATAAATACAAAGTTACCTGTAAAATAAATATAAATCCTAAAATAGCTATAATATAATTATAATTTATATTGTAGCTATATTAGGATTTATTTTACAGGTAAGTATTTAGCTTTAAATAGGAATAATTTATTTAATAAGAGTTAATTTATTTCGTTAGATTTAAATTATATTTAACTTAGGGGGGTGTTAGTGTTAGGGTTAGACTTAGCTTTAGGGGTTAATACATTTATTAGAATAGCGGTGAGCTCCAGTCGGCAGATTAGGGGTTAATGTTTGAAGTTTGGTGTCGGTGATGTTAGGGAGGGCAGACTATTTATTATAGGGTTATTGAGGCGGGAGTGAGGCGGATTAGGGGTTAATAACTTTATTATAATAGCGGTGCGGTCCGCTCGGCAGATTAGGGGTTAATAAGTGTAGACAGGTGGAGGAGACGTTGTGGGGGGCAGATTAGGGGTTAATAAATATAATATAGGGGTCAGCGGTGTTAGGGGCAGCAGATTAGGGGTACATAGGGATAATGTAAGTAGCGGCGGTTTACGGAGCGGCAGATTAGGGGTTAAAAAAAATATGCAGGTGTCAGCAATAGCGGGGGCGGCAGAATAGGGGTTAATAAGTGTAAGTTTAGGGGTGTTTAGACTCGGGGTACATGTTAGAGTGTTAGGTGCAGACGTAGGAAGTGTTTCCCCATAGCAAACAATGGGGCTGCGTTAGGAGCTGAACGCGGCTTTTTTGCAGGTGTTAGGTTTTTTTTCAGCTCAAACAGCCCCATTGTTTTCTATGGGGGAATCGTGCACGAGCATGTTTTTGAAGCTGGCCGCGTCCATAAGCACCGCTGGTATTGAGAGTTGAAGTTGCGGTAAATATGCTCTACGCTCCTTTTTTGGAGCCTAACGCAGCCATTCTGTGAACTCTAAATACAAGCGGTATTTAAAAGGTGCGGCCAGAAAAAAGCCAGCGTAGCTAACGCACCCCTTTGGCTGCAGAACTCTAAATCTAGGCGTCTGTGTTTTATATTTTGACCAGAGAGTTATTTCCCATTTCTTTTCCTTTCCCTTTTTTTTTTTTATTTTTTATAAAGCCCGGGAGGGAAAAGTCTCTAAGCTTGTGGTGTCTAAAGATATTGAAACTGATGTGCAACACACCCAGTTATGGACAGCAGGGCGCTAATTACCTTAACGGCTGGAATAAGCTGTAGGCCAGCTTCCCACCTGTATTTATCTTCACTCAGTGTTTCAGGTCCCACAGTAGCAAAGAGAGTTCAGCAATAATCAGGTAAAATATTAGGCTGTTATATTTGCCTGATGTAATGTACAGCCGCAGAATACATTTGTCGGTGGCACTGCTTATACCCCCCAGAATGGCCCCCTACTGCAAAAACCCAGAAAGGGGTAAGGCCCCTGGCAACAGTATAGTAAGCTCGGTGGGGAGAAGGGTAACAGAAAAAAGTACTTAGCTGTGAGACCGGTACATCTGTTTCGTTGACCTTCTATTTTTCTTCCACCTATAGCAGTAAACTATCAGCTCTGCTCCTACCCTGTTGGCCTAATGATGGGATATGAAGTCGCCTATGTCCCTGGCACACTTCTTCATCTTGTTTGAACACAGGGATTCTGGGAACAGGTTGGCGTGCTGATTTTCGATCCCCCTCTGCAGAGTTTAGACTTTGCTTCCCTCTTAGAGTGGCCGCGGTGTAACCGGTTATTGACGGCTGTCAGGTATCACTGTCCCTGCCATTTCCGGCAGGTTTGAATGCGGTCCCGTATTTTCTAACTGTCCACGGCTACAGACAGGACTCATCCAGCTGGAAAGTGTTGTACACTTTGCAGTGTAAAATCGCCTGTTTCCGTAGCGTAGTTCTAGGTATTAACTCTGTGAGCCGTTTTGGGATCTGTTACCAATCTATCTCTTCAGGCTTTGTACTTCTCCTTTTAAGCGTGGTGGGTATTAGGGGAATCCAGTGAAAAACTGCCAGGCATCTGCGACCCTGCCAAGTGGGTCTTGCGGGAAATTACAAACGGACCGGATTTGCTGTGTGCCCGGTACTGGGGGCAGAATTCTCCCGGTTGAAGTGGAACTCAATTCAGCCTAGTGATCAAAACCAGCAAGTATAGGGGTAATGCGTTCTCCCAAACAACGAACGCCAAGCCAGCAAGACACTCGTAGCTCCTCCCTTTCCGTCATAAGTTATACATATTAAGCCTCAGGGAAACAAGGATTAGTTGGTTTAGGATACGTCATCTGTAAATCAATTAGACAAGATGGCGGGCGGGAGTGCTGTGCTTATCGGCGGAGCAGTTTAAAGGTAAAAATAAAAGAAAATAAATAGATTTAAAAAAAATCATGACTTAAACTCCTGCTCGTTTTGCTAAGTCTATGCAATGCCGTGAGGCTGTGCTTGTAACTAGACCTTCACTATAAACAGAAATGGAGACTTTTTTTTTTTTTTTTATATAGCTATGAAAACAATATATATTGTTATAGTAGACAACTTAAGGTATTGAACTAGGCCCATTTTTTATATTTCTAAATTCTTGCCAGTATTTGGCTGCAAAATACAGTCATATAAAAAAAAAAAAAACTTTTTTTTTGCAAGCATTGGTTTTCTCACTAAAATTGTATACATGCAACTGCTGCAGTCATAAGACAAAAGTTTGCAAAAGCTTCTCAGGAGTCCCTTGTTCATAAACAGCAGAGATGCATAACTTTGCCATTGTTTTTTTTGGTAATTAGAAGAAGGCCACTAATTGCAGCTGTGCACCACACTACTGAAATTCCCAGCAAGGAAGTGGTTAATCAGATAGCTTGTATGATTAATTTTAGCTGTAGTGTAGAGTTTGCCTTCCCATCTGACATCTCCCACCCCCTGATCCCTCCCTTCCAGCTCTCTTCCCTCCCCTGGTCACCACTATCTTACGAATGTATATATTTATTTAATTTCTGTAGTATAAAGAACTTTCCTTACCTACCCACATCCCTGATCCCCCCAACAGCTCCACTATTCCCCACCATCTTTGTTACTTTAGTGCAGTTGATCCCCCTCAACATCCCACCTCCAAGAATGCTTCTTATTCTGCAGGGTAGGATTCCCCCACTCTCCCTTTCAAGCCTATCATTTCCATATCATAGGGTTTCAACTCTCCCTTCAAAATAATTTTCTGTAGTGTATGGAACCCCTCTTCCACTGGGCCAATCCACCCACCTCCCTCTCACCCCTCCCCACACTGCTCCCACTCGGCACCAATGAACACCATAGGGGTCACTCTCTAACTATTGGCAATCTGCCTTCATATATTAAGAAGAGCTCTTCTGCCCCCAACTGTAGTCTCCGTAATCTCAGCTGACAGCGGGGACTGCAGAATGTGTTTCTGTGTTGGATGTTTGTACTACGTCAATACAGTACACTGGGCAAAGTACCTACATCCATATTGCACAAGGGATTAAAATAAACCCAAAACTTTAAGAACCAGATTGCGAAATGGTTTTTCTCAATGCTGTGATGATGATTTCTGTTTTATCACATTTTCCTGCAGATCTTATTTGTTGGGATTTCACATATATAGCTATAATATACTGTAATTTATAATATGTACATTTCAGGATTGACAATAAATGATAGACTGTACAAGACAATACAATTACAAGGGGAGCACTAATTTATTGCGTGCTCATTTGCGGTCACGTGATAAATAACCAGCCATTACAAGTGGTTGTTTATTGCTACCTGGAGCTTGCAGTAGCAATTATTGCTTATACAATTATCCAGAGATCAGATCTCTGGTTAATTTGATAAATTTGACCCAAATGCCCCCAAAATACAGTGTAGTGTATTTTATTAAAAAATAAAAATTGTACCATTTTTATTTTTTAATAAAAAAACTGCACTAGGCAGTAATTTGGGGTAAAATTGGTGGGAGTGGGGTGTTAGAAAAAACTGGCACTGAAAAGTGCCTTTACATTGCGGTCTAGGGGAATTGTGTGTTCGCTTTAAATATATACTGTATGTATATGCTTACAAACATATACCTAGATTACGAGTTTTGAGCGATATAGGGAAAGTATAGAACGCCACAAAAGTTATGTTATTTAACCCCCTTTAGCGCTGCCATTACAAGTTTTAAAAAACCCGTCTTGTGCAGGCGATATTGCTGCATTGTACTCCATACCGCACCAAAAACAAACAGTGTTTTGACGTGCTCGTGCACGCTTTCCCCATAGACATCAATGCAGAGAGCCGGCAAAAAAAGTCTAACACCTGCGATCGCGGAAACAAAAGCTCCATAACGCAGCCCCATTGATGTCTATGGCGAAAAAGAAAATACAGTTTAAACCTAACACCCTAACATAAACCCCACATCTAAACACCCCTAATCTGCTGCCCCTGACATCACTGACACCTGCCTACAGTTATTAACCCCTAATCTGCCACTCCCGATATCGCTGCCACCTAAATAAAACTATTAACCCCTAATCTGCCGCTCCCGATGTCGCCCCCACTATACTAAAGTTATTAACCCCTATTCTGCCCCACCCCAACATTGCCACAACTATATTAAAGTTATTAACCCCTATTCCACAACTCCCCAACATCGCCGCAACTAAATAAAGTTATTAACCCCTAAACCTCAGGCCGCCGACATCACTACCACTAAATAAACCTATTAACCCCTAAACCGTCAGCCCCCACATCGCAACAACCTAAATTAAACTATATTAACCCCAACATCGCCGCAACTAAATAAAGTTATTAACCCCTAAACCTCAGGCCTCCCACATCACTACCACTAAATAAACCTATTAACCCCTAAACCGTCAGCCCCCACATCGCAAAAACCTAAATTAAACTATATTAACCCCTAAACGTAACCCTAACCCTAACATAACCCTAATCCTAACCCTAATGTAACCCTAACTCTAGCCCTAACACCCCCTAACTTTAACATAATAAAAATATAGCGAAATTAATTATTGCTAAAACAATTACTAACTAAATAAGCCTATTAACCCCTAAACCCCCAGCCCCCCACATCGCAACAACCTAAATTAAACTATTAACCCCTACACCTAACCCTAACATCCCCTAACTTTAACATAATTAAAATAGATCTAAATTAAATTTACAATTATTAACTAAATAATTCCTATTTAAAAATAAATACTTACCTGTGAAATAAAACCTAAGCTAGCTACAATATAACTAATTATATTGTAGCTAGCTTAGGTTTCATTTTTATTTCACAGGTAAGTTTGTATTTATTTTAACTAGGCAGGCTAGTTAGTAAATAGTTATTAACTATTTACTAACTACCTAGCTAAAATAAATACAAACTTACCTGTGAAATAAAACCTAACCGGCCTTACACTAAAACCGAACATTACAAAAAAACAAAACACTAAAATCACAAAAAATAAAAAAACCTTCCATTAAAAAAAAACAAAATTATCCAAAAAAATAAAAAAAAACACCCCAAAATAAAAAAAAGCCTAATCAAGAATAAACTATCAATGGTCCTTAAAAGAGATAAACAGCTCTTTTGCTAAAAAAAAAATTAAAACACCCCCTAACACTATACAAACCCCCACCCCCCAAACTAACAAGGGCCCATAAAAGGGCCTTTTGGGGTGCTCTTAAAAGGGCCTTTTGTAGGGCATTGCACTAAGTTAAACAGTTTTTTTGCTAAAAAAAAAAAAACACCCCCTAAAAATATACATTACACAAAATAACAAACAAATTATCAAAAATAAAAAAATATTCCTATTCTAATACCCATAAAAAAACCACCCCAAAATAAAAAACCTAATATAGAATAAACTACCAATGGCCCTTAAAAGGGCCCTTTGTAGGGCATTGACCTAAAGATATCAGCTCTTTTAGTGTAAAAAAATTACAAAGACCCACTAAAAAACCTATGCTACCCATTGCCCTGAAAAGGGCATTTGTATGGACATTGCCCTAAAAAGGGCATTCAGCTCTTTTACTGCCGAAACCCTAAACTGAAAAAAACCCACCCAAAAAAACCTTTAAAAAGCCTAACACTAACCCCCTGACGATCCACTTACAGTTTTTGAAGTTCCTCTTGAACAATCTTCATCCCGGAGTTGAAGTCTTCATCCAGACGGCCTCTTCAATCTTAATCCCAGCGGCAAAGTCCTGATCCAAGCGGCGAGAAGTCTTCATCCAGACTGCCTCTTCAATCTTCATCCAGGCGGCATCTTCTATCTTGATCCCGGAGGCGCGGAGCGGGTCCATCCTGAAGACATCCGGCGCGGAGCATCCTCTTCATACGGTTGCCGCCATATACTGAATCTTCAATACAAGGTACGCGATCCAAGATGGCGTCCCTTGCATTCCTATTGGCTGAAAATTTTGAATCAGCCAATAGGAATTAGGGCTGCTAAATCCTATTGGCTGTTCAAATCAGCCAATAGGATTTAAGCAGCTCTCATTCTATTGGCTATTTCTCGCCGCTTGGATCAGGACTTTGCCGCCAGGATGAAGATTGAAGAGACCATCTGGAAGAAGACTTCTCACTGCCTGGATCAGGACTTCAGCTCGGGATGAAAATCGTTTAAGTGGAACTTCAAAAACTGTAAGTGGTTCGTCAGGGGGTTAGTGTTAGGCTTTTTTTAAGGGTTTTTTGGGTGGGTTTTTTTTAGTTTAGGGTCTGGGCAGTAAAAGAGCTAAATGCCCTTTTAAGGGCAATGCCCATACAAATGCCCTTTTCAGGGCAATGGGTAGCTTAGGTTTTTTTAGAATTAGGCTTTTTTATTTTGGGGGGATGGTTGGGTGGTGTGTTTTACTGTTGGGGGGGGTCTTTGTGTTTTTTTACAGGTAAAAGAGCTGATAGCTTTGGGGCCATGCCCCACATAAGGCCCTTTTAAGGGCCATTGGTAGTTTATTGTAGGCTAGGTTATTTTTTATTTTGGGTGGGCTTTTTTATTTTGATAGGGTCGTTAGATTAGGTGTAATTCTTTTTTTATTTTTGATCATTTCGTCTGTTATTTTCTGTAATTTAGTGTTTGTTATTTCTTGTAACTTAGTATTTTTTGTTTTGGTATTTAGATACTTTGTAATTTTTAGAGTAGTGTTAGGATTTTTTTAATGTGTAGTTTAGTTTAATTTAATTGGTAGTTAGTTTAATTTTAGTTTAATTATTATATTAGTTTAATTGGTAGTTTAAACTTAGTTATTTTATTTTGACAGGTAAATTTTAATTTAATTTAAGGTAGGGAAATTGTAATTTTAATATAAAGTTAGGGGAGTTAGGGGGTTGTTAGGTTTAGGGGTAAATAGTTTAATTTAGTTTATTGCGATGTGGGGGGCTTTCGGTTTAGGGGTTAATAGGTTTAGTATAGTGGGGACGATGAGGGCGGATGGCAGATTAGGGGTTAATAATATTTAAACAGTGTTTGCGATGTGGGAGGGTGGCAGTTTAGGGGTTAATAACTTTAGTATAGTGGTGAGGATGTCAGGGAGCGGTGGAATAGGGGTTAATATTTTTATAAAATGGGGGCGATATCGGGAGCGGAAGATTAGGGCTTAATAAATTTATTATAGTGTTTGCCATGCGGGAGGGCCTCAGTTTAGGGGTTAATAGGTAGTTTATGGGTGTTAGTGTACTTTTTAACACTTTAGTTATGTGTTTTATGTTACAGCTTTGTAGTGTAAAACTCATAACTACTGACTTTTGATGACGCTACAGATCTTGTCATTTCAGGCTGTAACGCTCGTTTTTTTAGCCAGAACACAAAACTTGTAATACCGGCGCTATGGGAATCCCATTAAAAAAACTAAATTTTTAGGAGTGCGGTACTGACGTTGCGTTACAGGCTAAAAGGTTTGGGGTACACCTATACCGACAAGACTTGTAATGGCTGCGTTAGGGAAAATAATGCATTATGGGCCACAACGCTGCTATTTGACTCATAACGCAAAACTTGTAATCTAGGTGATATATAGTTATGTGTTAATATGCGTATATACACATATTAACACATAAATATATATGTATATACACATATACATATTTATTTATATTTGCTACTATAGCTGCGCTACTTACCCCCTTCGCTGCGTTTAGGTTCTGATGCCATCTTTGATGGCATCAGAACAAGGCTCCCATTGGAGCCTATGGAAGCGTGCTCTTGTGAGTGCAACTTTTGCTAGCAATGCGAAGGCAAGCTCACATTCACATTGCACTTAACTTGTAATACCAGCACACATTACCGTGTGCTGCTATTACTTAGTGGAGCGCTAATATTGATTGGACACAAGCGATGTTTAGCGCTCCACTTGTAATCTGGACCTTACTGTTTATGATGAATTTCACTGTTTTAATACAGATGAAAGTTTTTGTAAACATGTATATGTATGTGTTCAATAGGTGTACATTTGAGTACAAAATGTTTCTGTTTTGTAATTAAGGAAAGTAAATATTGCAATAGTTTGTAGGTCAAAATGATTAGGATATAATTGTTATGATACTTTAGTAACTACATGGCAACTTGAGCAATTAAAAAAAAGTTTCCAAAGATAAATAAAGGTATTTGTTAATAAGGCTTTTGCGCAACCTACTTATCCATCTGGCGTCACAAGCAGACATCAATGGAATGTGCCAAATGCTTTTGCCAATTTTTCTAATTGCTTATCTATAGCGTCGGGAGGACTCCCAGACTAATACCCAGTATGCTGAAGATTCTATGTAGGTCACTCAGCATAAAATACATATTCTGAAACAGCAGCTGCATAGAGCAGTCTGATTAATCATTGCTCACAGCCTTGACTGACTCATCAACTAAGCATATTCTATGAAATGCATTATGGTCATAGTACTAGCCTGGTGGTTAGAATTGTGTGGAATTGATATCTATCATTTAAAGCCTGCTATCATTATTGTGTAAGAGAAATATTATATTATGGCCCAGACCAGAAGTGCGATTATTCTTATTAATGGATTATTATTATTAATGAATTATTATTATAAATGAATTATTATTATAAATGGGTGGTGAACTTTACCCACTTATTGCAAATGCAGGGTTGACCAGAAATAACTGCAGAGAATGTTTTATACAGAAGGTTAGAATATTTCTTCTTTATTATCCCGATTAAATGATTTTGTGTCTCTTAAAGGAGTATTCTAATGGAAATATTACATCATCTGTTTTATTAGAGTGTGTAATTTTTGCTTTACTGACCCTAGATAACTGCATCCTTAACACCTCTATAAGGTTTAAGAACATAGGTAAAGTTCTACAGGACACAGTTGGTGATTGGTAGGCCTGAGCAACTGTCAACTCCTGATTGGCTGACCTGCATATTCCTGTGGGATAAAACAATTAGGGCCCAATTCTCTAAAGCTCTTCTATAAGATGCCTTGGCAGTATTATGATGAATTGATTTAAAGTTAATGTTTCCCTTGGCAACTGTGTATCTCATTAAGGGGAGATTACTAATATGTTAAAGGGACACTAAGGTCAAAACTAAACTTTAGTGATTCAGATAGATCATGTGATTTTAAACAACTTTCCATTTTACTTCTATCATAAATTTTGCTTTGTTCTCTTGATATACTTTGTTAAGAGTAAACCTACTAGGTAGGCTGATAAAAGCTCAGGAGTGTGCACGTGTTTTTAGCAGTCTATGGCAGCAGTGTTTGTTTCTAAATATCATTGCTATAAACAATGTTTCAAACACTGCTGATAAATGGCTAGAGACATGTGCACGCACCTGAGCACACCTATGATTACTCTTTAACAAAGGATACCAAAGGAACTAAGCAAAATTGATAACATAAATAAATTGGAAAGTTGTTTAACATTTCTCTATCCAATCAATTTAAGTTTAATTTTGATTGTACTGTTCCCTTTAAGGAGAGACGCTTAGTTTACTGTATACTGCTCAGTAAAATAAGCTGCAGATTTCTCTACATATGAGCAAGTTTTTGAGATTTAGACCCATAGCTATCTAGCTCAGTAATCCAAAAACAGCATGCACTAATAAATTAGAACATTTTTGCATTAGCATTTACCTTTAATTGACCTATTGTTCTACAGCATACACTGTTCCATTAGATCAGTGCATTGCAAATCTCTCTCTCTCTCTCTCTCTCTCTCTCTCTCTCTATATATATATATATATATATATATATATATATATACATATATATATATATATATATATATATATATATATATATATATATATATATATATATATATATATATATATACAGGGAGTGCAGAATTATTAGGCAAATTAGTATTTTGACCACATCATCCTCTTTATGCATGTTGTCTTACTCCAAGCTGTATAGGCTCGAAAGCCTACTACCAATTAAGCATATTAGGTGATGTGCATCTCTGTAATGAGAAGGAGTGTGGTCTAATGACATCAACACCCTATATCAGGTGTGCATAATTATTAGGCAACTTCCTTTCCTTTGGCAAAATGGGTCAAAAGAAGGACTTGACAGGCTCAGAAAAGTCAAAAATAGTGAGATATCTTGCAGAGGGATGCAGCACTCTTAAAATTGCAAAGCTTCTGAAGCGTGATCATCGAACAATCAAGCGTTTCATTCAAAATAGTCAACAGGGTCACAAGAAGCGTGTGGAAAACCCAAGGCGCAAAATAACTGCCCATGAACTGAGAAAAGTCAAGCGTGCAGCTGCCAAGATGCCACTTGCCCCCAGTTTGGCCATATTTCAGAGCTGCAACATCACTGGAGTGCCCAAAAGCACAAGGTGTGCAATACTCAGAGACATGGCCAAGGTAAGAAAGGCTGAAAGACGACCACCACTGAACAAGACACTGAACAAGACACACAAGCTGAAACGTCAAGACTGGGCCAAGAAATATCTCAAGACTGATTTTTCTAAGGTTTTATGGACTGATGAAATGAGAGTGAGTCTTGATGGGCCAGATGGATGGGCCCGTGGCTGGATTGGTAAAGGGCAGAGAGCTCCAGTCCGACTCAGACGCCAGCAAGGTGGAGGTGGAGTACTGGTTTGGGCTGGTATCATCAAAGATGAGCTTGTGGGGCCTTTTCGGGTTGAGGATGGAGTCAAGCTCAACTCCCAGTCCTACTGCCAGTTTCTGGAAGACACCTTCTTCAAACAGTGGTACAGGAAGAAGTCTGCATCCTTCAAGAAAAACATGATTTTCATGCAGGACAATGCTCCATCACACGCGTCCAAGTACTCCACAGCGTGGCTGGCAAGAAAGGGTATAAAAAAAGAAAATCTAATAACATGGCCTCCTTGTTCACCTGATCTGAACCCCATTGAGAACCTGTGGTCCATCATCAAATGTGAGATTTACAAGGAGGGAAAACAGTACACCTCTCTGAACAGTGTCTGGGAGGCTGTGGTTGCTGCTACACGCAATGTTGATGGTGAACAGATCAAAACACTGACAGAATCCATGGATGGCAGGCTTTTGAGTGTCCTTGCAAAGAAAGGTGGCTATATTGGTCACTGATTTGTTTTTGTTTTGTTTTTGAATATCAGAAATGTATATTTGTGAATGTTGAGATGTTATATTGGTTTCACTGGTAAAAATAAATAATTGAAATGGATATATATTTGTTTTTTGTTAAGTTGCCTAATAATTATGCACAGTAATAGTCACCTGCACACACAGATATCCCCCTAAAATAGCTATAACTAAAAACAAACTAAAAACTACTTCCAAAACTATTCAGCTTTGATATTAATGAGTTTTTTGGGTTCATTGAGAACATGGTTGTTGTTCAATAATAAAATTAATTCTCAAAAATACAACTTGCCTAATAATTCTGCACTCCCTGTATATATAAAGCCCTACAACATTATTTAGTCGGCATCAGTCGGTTAGAAACTAAGTAATATTGCTTACTACTGCAAGCGATGAAGATTAGATTTACAATATGGCAGTGTATGAATGGTGTTTTTTCAGAGAATCTTTGTGAGACATTGTTTTTAAATACATTTTTTTTTCCCTTTACAAAAACCTGTTACTTTTATATATGTATGTGTGTGTTTTTGTTGTGTTTAGAGACTGAAATTATTTATGAACAATAAACAAAAATGAGCAATACCCAAGAATAAATATTAACAAAGGTGTGATTAGAAGAAGAGTACTGCAAGGGCTTGTCACCCCTTCCACACCAGCGTGCTACATCCAACTCTTTCTTCCCTATTGGTTATCACATGCTGGTAACTTGCAGTAGCCTTATGCCCTGATAGGTTGTTTCATGGTAGTGACTAGAGAGAGAAAAACACACAACAGGCCACGCACTAATCAGGCAGCAGGTTCTCACATGGATGTGCATTGGCAGTGTTTATAGACAGATGTATATGGTTCATCTACAAAAAATAAACCATGTCCACCAACTGAGCAACTGGCCCCCAACTTCCATAACGACAAGAAGAACTTGGCACGATAACCACATTACACCCAGCTCAGATAGGGTCTCCAAAACCTGGACTATTAAAGGGATATTAAATACTTTGAGATGATAATATAAAATTATAAATATAATTTATAAAAAAATCTCTGCATTATATTTTAATTATTTATTTTGTCCCCTTTTCCTGGAATTCCATTCGGAAATTGTGAGTTTTTCAGTTCCTGTTAGAAATGAAAATGCAGAACACTGTTATATTACACACAGCCATTGGCTGCACACTCTAGTGCCTATTTATGATGAAATCTTTTTATTGAAACAATTTTGCAAACATAGTTTAACAAACAAAATCTGACAAGGGGATATCATCTCTCTCAGTTATACCATTATCCTGCTGTTGTATACACACTAATAAAATGAGAAATCTTTGTTCAGAACATGTGCTATACAAAACATGAGGAGTTCATGAGATACCTGCCAATTCAAACTGTCCCTTATTGGCCACAGCAGAGAAGGTAACCTAAGTTACAACATGGCAGCTCCCATTGTTTTATAGACAATAAGGGCTTGCTTTATCGTGTGTCGAGTGGACAGCATACGCTGTCCGCATTTATCATTGCACAAGCATTTCACCATAAATGATTGTGCAATGTGCCCCTGCTCACTGGCGGCCAATTGGTTGCTAGCAGGGGCTGTCAATCATCCCAATCATATCAGATTGGGGAAAATGCAATCCCCCCACATTTTAGGTTGTGGAGAGGTTGAGGAGCAGCGGTCTGAAGACCGCTGCTTCTTAACTTTTGTTTCAGGGGAGCCTGAAGCGATGGGCCTCCGAATCAGCATTCGTTGCTTGATAAATGGAGCCCTAAAACTTTACTCTTATTTTTTCATTATTTAATCAGCTAATGAAACTTTTAAAAATGCATCAACATGTTACTCTCAGACCAGGGCCGGATTGGGCCACTGGGATACCGGGAAAAATCCCGGTGGGCCGGCAGCTGCACAGAGAGAGCACTGTGCACAGCACTCAGCACAGACAGTGTGCGTGAGCAGCCGGTGAAGGAGCGGAGCGGCCGATAAGTCAACATTAAACAGTGTGAGGAGGTGAGGGACGGTGTCTTTACTTTGCCGCCAGGGAGATTGGGCCAGAGGAGGGCGAGGCTGAACTGGAGCAGGGCTGAACCAGAGCAGGTGAATTTGTAATTTGTTCCTTGGCCTTAAGAACTTCCGTCACTTCTCTTCCTACAACCACCTTGCTCAAATCTACTAATGGAGGATACCATGGAAACGCATGTGCGGTGTTAATTAATGCTGCACGTGCACACATTCATCATGACAAGTGCCCGTAGTGCGCATAGTCAGTAGCAAATTCTAGGCATATGCAATAGTTGCCACTTCCCAGCATGGTTTTACAATGCATGCGTGGAACTAGACACGGGAAATGATTTAAAGTCAAAACCAGAGTAGACGCTGCCGTGGTTGTCATGTTAGAAACGGGACAAGTGTGATAGCTATGGAATAGCCACTCCTATAAATCTGCAGCAATCAAATGGACCTTGATGAAGCATATACAGTAGTAGAAGAATTTGGCTGGTATCAGAAACGGTGACAGGCTTCCTAGTTCTGCTACAGGTCAGTTTTAATCAGTGTTGGGCATGTAATTATTCTTCACAATCACAATTAAGATAAATAATACGTTTTTCCACATTTATATCTAGGGGTGGCTGGCAAGTTGTCATACAGCACTGGAGGTGAGGGAGGGTGTCTTTACATTGCCGGGGAGATTGTTGGGCCAGATGGGGGCGAGTCTGAGCCAGAGGGGGGGGGGGGATGATCTGGAGGGGGGCCTGCGCAGGAGGGGGGCTAGACTGAAAGGGGCGGGGTATACTCAAAGGGGGCAGGGTGGGGCCGGTCTATACAAATTTCCAGGGCCGGTCTGATTTCCCAGTCCGGCCCTGTCTCAGACTAATCTTTTCATTGAATGCATCATTCTATCTAAAATTTATTTAGGGGCCGATTTATGAAAGTGCGGACAGACATGATACGCTAAAGCAATCATGTTGGCCGCACATCGATAAATGCCGACAGCATACGCTGTCAGCATTTATCATTGCACAAGCAGTTCTAGTGAACATGTGCAATGCCGCCCCCTGCAGATTCGTGCAGCAGGGGGTGTCAATCAACCCAATCGTGTGCCATGTCTTAAGACCGCTGCTTCTTAACTTCTCTTTCTAGGATTTTCTCATGAGGGTAATACATTTTACTTGGCAAAGCTAAATTGTCTAAAAATTTAGCGCATCTCAGCCTTCTATAATATACTGCTATAATTAACAACAGTAAGCTAGTAATTGTATGGTAGAATATATTTTACACTGTGGCAAACCTAGCCACTTCTGGACTATAATGTAAGAAAGGTTGTCTATAGGTGGTATTGTGTGCTATATAGATGTGACAGACCCTTCTGTCAGTACTGAAGGAGTTAACTGTGTTCAGCTTTAAGAAGCTATTGTGTACTGTCATTAAAGTTAGTGATAAACATTCCATTGTTTAATCACATCTAGAGAGCAGACGCCTAGTGATAAGAAAAGCCAAACGTGTCTGGTGTTTAAGTTGTTATCTGCCTAAGTAAAGTAATGTACAACATTCTTTCAACCCCCCTTCTGGGGGGTCAGACCTGCATAAATACTGGGCATATGAGCCTTAATAAAGTACATTCTGTTTTAAACCTGAAAACTGGCTGGGTTGTGAATTGCTGATTCCCTATGCAGGACATTGTTCCCTGGTGTTAACCCTTGGTATCCTGTTGGTACCGTTACAATTGGTGGCAAGCGACGGAATGAACCTTATCACCCAGAAGAGCAACTACACAAGGCAGTAACCTCAGGAAGAGGGGGATTACTACAATACTGACTAAGATGGAAGGAGTACCAGGGACCGAAGTGAATGGAGATGGATTATTCTAAGCTAAAGAGACAAACGTTAAAGGAACTGCTAGAAGCCAGGGGAAAGATAGGCAGCAGCAAACCCAAGGCTATATTAATTTCTGAGCTGATGGAGGGAGACAGAGCTCGCAGCACTACGCCTCCAGCAGCCATGGAGGAGACCCTATACCAGAGGGAAATGAGGACCAGGCTGGAATTTTTACCCCAACCTGTACCACGGGATATGCTATCCGTGGTAATGGCAGATGTCCAGGAGTACGTGATGGCACACAGTCCGCGGAATGCATCCTCCCGAGCAGAATCCATTTTGGACGCACTCAGCAACCCAGTAAGACCCAAAATCCCATACCATGCATTTAAAATGTTTTGTGAGGAGAAGGATGAGATCGATGGGTATTTACAGGATTTTGAGAGACTGTGCGAGTTACATGATTTGGAGCAGTCCGTATGGGTGCCGGTGCTAGCAGGCAAGCTAGCCGGTAGGGCTGCGGAAGCGTATCGCGCTGTACCCAGGGAGGACAGCAAGGATTACGCTAAAGTGAAGAGAGCGATTTTGGAAAGATATGCCATTACCCCAGAGGCATACCGGCGCAAGTTTAGAGGCCTGTGCAAGCCAGAAAGAGATTCCCATGCAGAGTGGGCCCACAAGCTGGATCAAGCATCTCAAGGGTGGATACAGGCCAGCCAAGCTACCACCATGGAAGAATTGCGACAACTGATGCTGTTGGAGCAATTCTTTAACGGCTTGTCCTCAGAAGCCCAAGAATGGGTGAGAGATCGAAAACCCCTCACCTTAACCGAAGCAGCCAGATTAGCAGACCAGCATTTTGATGCCAGGAGGCACCATGGACTACAGCCTAACAACCCCACAGCGGCACCTTTTCGCCCAGCCCCAGGGAATCCACCACCCCCCTCACGATACAACGGACGGGCGAATATACAATGCCACACCTGCAAGCAGTGGGGACATATGGCACGTGAGTGCACCCAAAATCGGATCAGACAAGCTTGGAACCAGGTCAGACAGAACCTGGCCCCAAGGGCGGCTGCTCACCATTACCAAACGGAGCCAGCCGCTTATGAGTTGTTGGGCACCCAAGCCGAGGAACCCCTGGGAATTCTGCATGAGGTGATGTCGGTCCAGGGACTTCAGGATTCGGGAGCTACTTTAACCCTGATAGCTCCCCATTTGGTGCTGGATACAGCACCCACTGGCGGATCCGTGGCAGTACGAGGGGCAGGGGGAGCAGTATACCGATTGCCCACTGCTAGAGTGGAGTACAGACCCCCAGTCACCCCAGCAGCTGCCAGTTACCAACCCCCGGCGCACCGCTATACCACACGGCCTCCGGCCATGAACTACCCTCAGAGAGCCCGGTTCAATTCGCGGGGCTACTCACAACCTATTCGGTGCTTTGGATGTAAGCAACTAGGGCACAAAAGACCAGAGTGTCCCCTAAACGCAGCGAACCAAGCACAGTCCTGGAGAAGACCCGCCGGCGGAATCCCACATAATCCTCAGCCTGCGGCCCGCTACGTAGAGGCGCCAGAATGCTGGGGCAGCCTACATGAAGCCGACCCCGTGCAAGCTGCCCACCGGAATAACCGGCAACGGGTTAAAGTGAATGGGAAGGAGGTCAGTGGTCTATGGGATACTGGTGCTACCATGACCTTGCTTCAAGAGAACTTGGTGTCTGAGAAACAGCACACTGGAGACACTGTGGCTGTGAGGGTTGCAGGGGGCACTGTGTTCAGCCTACCTGTTGCCAGGGTACATTTGGATTGGGCAGTGGGCGCTAGACCTGTGAATGTGGGGGTCAAGAAGGACTTACCTGCTGATGTTCTCCTTGGAAATGACTTGGCCCCCCTTGTTTCTGCCTATGCTCCCATGGGTCCCGCTGATATTAACCCTGTGACTACCCAAGCCCAGTCCCTTCGGGAAGAGGTACATTTTAACCGTGGTGGACTACGCCACTAGGTACCCCGAGGCCATTGCTCTCTCCAACATCCATGCAGAGACGGTAGCTGAAGCCCTATTTGGGGAGCTACAACCTAGTTTGGTTTACTTACAAGTTGCTGTTACCTTTTATATTTTAATCAGGGCCCTCAAAAAGTTGCAGCCATACCTGTATGGACAACCTTTTTCCTTACTCACAGATCACAACCCGTTGGTGTGGCTGAACCGTGTGGCCGGGGACAATGCCAGGCTGCTGCACTGGAGTTTGGCGCTGCAGCCCTTCGACTTTACCATCCATTGCCGCCCAGGGAAACAAAACGGTAACGCAGACGGGTTGTCCAGACAAACTGAACTTGAAAAGTGATCTGTGAGTACTTCCCCGGACATCCCCAAGCTGATCCGTTGGGATCAGACTGTGTATGCCGGCTTGGTTCTGGGGGAGCATTGTGGCAAACCTAGCCACTTCTGGACTATAATGTAAGAAAGGTTGTCTATAGGCTGTATTGTGTGCTATATAGATGTGACAGACCCTTCTGTCAGTACTGAAGGAGTTAACTGTGTTCAGCTTTAAGAAGCTATTGTGTACTGTCATTATAGTTAGTGATAAACATTCCATTGTTTAATCACATCTAGAGAGCAGACGCCTAGTGATAAGAAAAGCCAAACGTGTCTGGTGTTTAAGTTGTTATCTGCCTAAGTAAAGTAATGTACAACATTCTTTCAACCCCCCTTCTGGGGGGTCAGACCTGCATAAATACTGGGCATATGAGCCTTAATAAAGTACATTTTGTTTTAAACCTGAAAACTGGCTGGGTTGTGAATTGCTGATTCCCTATGCAGGACATTGTTCCCTGGTGTTAACCCTTGGTATCCTGTTGGTACCGTTACATACACTAACAAACCCGTCACCCTATAGTCTTCAAACAATCCAATCTCTAACCCTGGGCTCAGAGAAGATATTTATTTTTGAAGGTCTACATTAGCAGTAAACTCATTATCCAAGTCCTAGTTTGATATCTATAACACTACAGTAATGTTGCCTTTCAGCATTGATGTTTCCCTCAGCAAGGCATCTGTCAACATTGGCTGCTAGCTACTATATTGAACCCTTGAATATTATTTAAATTCTTGCAAGTCCAACAGCCCCTATCTAAGTGCCTGATCATATAACCATCTACACTATCTGTTTTCCCTGATTATTACTCTGTAACTATCACTAAAATGCTACTCAGTATGATAATATTTCAAGGCCCAAAAGAGGTCATATATACAATTTTATAGTTATCATTTTCTAATGCCTAGATTACGAGTTTTTGTCGGTAAGACTTGTGGTGCTAACGAGCCTTTTTTCCCACCGCTCCCTTAAGACAACGCTGGTATTACAAGTTTTTTTAAACCTGGCGTTAGCCGCAAAAAGGTGAGCGTAGAGCAGAATTTAGCTCCACATCTCACCTCAATACCAGCGTTGCTTAAGTCAGCGGTAAGCTGGCTAAACGTGCTTGTGCACGATTTCCCCATAGGAAACAATGGGCCTGAGCTGGCTGAAAAAAAAACCTAACACCTGCAAAAAAGCAGCGTTCAGCTCCTAACACAGCCCCATTGTTTCCTATGGGGAAATTAATTTTATGTCTGCACCTAACACCCTAACATGAACCCTGAGTCTAAACACCCCTAATTTTACACTTATTAACCCCTAATCTGCCGCCCCCGCTATCGCTGACACCTACATTATATTATTAACCACTAATCTGCCGCTCCGGA
Source organism: Bombina bombina (assembly GCF_027579735.1). Classification (NCBI taxonomy): domain Eukaryota; kingdom Metazoa; phylum Chordata; class Amphibia; order Anura; family Bombinatoridae; genus Bombina; species Bombina bombina. The sequence goes on from NC_069504.1 coordinate 583,186,640, forward strand.
CACCGCCGCCACCTACGTTATACTTATGAACCCCTAATCTACTGCCCCCAACATCACAGACACCTACATTATATTTATTAACCCCTAATCTGCCCCCCCCCCCAATGTCGCCACAACTTTATTAAATTTATTACCCCTAATCTGCTGCCGCCAACGTCGCTGCCACTATTATAAGTTTATTAACCCCTAAACCTAAGTCTAACCCTAACCCTAACACCCCCCTAACTTAAATATAATTTAAATACATCTAAATAAATTTACTACAATTAAATAAATTATTCCTATTTAAAACTAAATACTTACCTGTAAAATAAACACTAAGCTAGCTACAATATAACTAATAGTTACATTGTAGCTAGCTTAGGATTTATTTTTATTTTACAGGCAACTTTGTATTTATTTTAACTAGGTACAATAGTTATTAAATAGTTATTAACTATTTAATAACTACCTAGTTAAAATAAGTACAAAAGTACCTGTAAAATAAACCCTAACCTAAGTTACAATTACACCTAACACTACACTATAACTAAACTAATTACCTAAACTACCTACAATTAATTACAATTAAATTAAATAAACTAAATTATGGAAAAAAACCCCACTAAATTACAGAAAAAAAAGAATTACAAGAATTTTAAACTAATTACACCTAATCTAATCCCCCTAATAAAATAAAAAAGCCCCCCAAAATAATAAAATTCCATACCCTATACTAAATTACAAATAGCCCTTAAAAGGGCCTTTTGCGGGGCATTGCCCCAAAGTAATCAGCTCTTTCACCTGTAAAAAAAATACAATACCCTCCCAACATTAAAACCCACCACCCACACACCTAACACTACTCTAAAACCCACCCAATCCCCCCTTAAAAAAACCTAACCTGAAGATCTCCCTACCTTGAGCCGTCTTCACCCAGCCGGGCACAAGTGGACCTCCAGAGGGGCAGAAGTCTTCATCCGATCCGGGAAGAAGAGGTCCTCCAAGCGGCAGAAGTCTTCATCCAGACAGCATCTTCTATCTTCATCCATCCGGAGCGGGTCCATCTTCAAGCCAGCCGACGCAGAGCCATCCTCTCCAAACGACGTCCTAACACTGAATGAAGGTTCCTTTAAATGACGTCATCCAAGATGGCGTCCCTTGAATTCCGATTGGCTTATAGGATTCTATCAGCCAATCGGAATTAAGGTAGGAAAAATCCTATTGGCTGATTGGATCAGCCAATAGGATTGAGCTCGCATTCTATTGGCTGATTGGAACAGCCAATAGAATGCAAGCTCAATCCTATTGGCTGATTGGATCAGCCAATAGGATTTTTCCTACCTTAATTCCGATTGGCTGATAGAATCCTATCAGCCAATTGGAATTCAAGGGACGCCATCTTGGATGACGTCATTTAAGGAACCTTCATTCAGTGTTAGGACGTTGTTTAAAGAGGATGGCTCCACGTCGGCTGGCTTGAAGATGGACCCGCTCCGCTCCCGATGGATGAAGATAGAAGATGCCGCATGGATGAAGACTTCGCCCGCTTGGAAGACCTCTTCTGCCCGGATCGGATGAAGACTTCTGCCCCTCTGGAGGTCCACTTGTGCCTGGCTGGGTGAAGACGGCTCAAGGTAGGGAGATCTTCAGGGGGGTAGTGTTAGGTTTTTTTAAGGAGGGATTGGGTGGGTTTTAGAGTAGGGTTGGGTGTGTGGGTGGTGGGTTTTAATGTTGGGGGGGTATTGTATTTTTTTTACAGGTGAAAGAGCTGATTACTTTGGGGCAATGCCCCACAAAAGGCCCTTTTAAGGGCTATTTGTAATTTAGTATAGGGTAGGGAATTTTATTATTTTGGGGGGCTTTTTTATTTTATTAGGGGGATTAGATTAGGTGTAATTAGTTTAAAATTCTAGTAATTCTTTTTTTTCTGTAATTTAGTGGGGGTTTTCTTCGTAATTTAGTTTATTTAATTTAATTGTAATTAATTGTAGGTAGTTTAGGTAATTAGTTTAATTATAGTGTAGTGTTAGGTGTAATTGTAACTTAGGTTAGGATTTATTTTACAGGTATATTTGTATTTATTTTAACTAGGTAGTTATTAAATAGTTAATAACTATTTAATAACTATTGCACCTAGTTAAAATAAATAAAAAGTTGCCTGTAAAATAAATATAAACCCTAAGCTAGCTACAATGCAACTATTAGTTATATTGTAGCTAGCTTAGGGTTTATTTTATAGGTAAGTATTTAGTTTTAAACAGGATTAATTTATTTAATTGTAGTAATTTTATTTAAATTTTTTAAACCTTTGTCAGTCAAAACAATTCACCACTGCATCCAGAGATGCAAGTTAAGGCTTTACTACGCAAAGCAGAAGTCATACATCAACACTGTCCAGAAGCACCGCCGACTTCTCTGGGCTCTGTCTCATCTGAGATGGACAGTAGCACAGTGGAATCGTGTTTTGTAATCTGACGAGTCAAAACGTTTTTTAACAAGACAGCCGTCGTATTCTCTGGACCAAAGAGAAAAAAGACAATCCAAGCTGTTATCAGCGTCAGGTCCAAAAGCCAGCATCTGTCATGGTATGGGGGGAGTGTCAGTGCCCATGGCATGGGTAACTTGCACATCTGTGAGGGCACCATTAATGCAGAAAGATATGTATACATTTTGGAGCAACATACAGTATGCTGCCATCCAGGGACGTCCCTGCATTTGCCAGCAGGACAACCCCAAACCACATTTTGCCCGGATTGCAAGCACATGGTTGCGTAAGTAGAGAGTGAGTGGGTACCAAGCACTTAATAAGTGTTATTAAAAGAAAAGGTGATGTTACACAGTGGTAAACAGTCGACTGTCCCAACTTTTTTGGAGTATGTTGCAGTTATCAGATTTGAAATGAGTGTATATTTTAAAAAATACATTAAATTCACAAAGTAAAACATCAAATAATGTATTAATAATGTGTTTTTAATATAGTAAAAGGGGAATTGAATTTTCGAATGACTCTTTTTGTTTGTTTTTTTTCATTTTCCATACTGTCCCAACTTTTTCGGAATTGGGGTTGTACATATTTTTTAAACTTGTTATACGAATGTAACCTAGCACAAAAAGCTTAACACTAGATGAGTTTACGCGATTGCGGTAAAAAAAATATCGAGCTACTTGTAATCTAGCCCTAAATGTGAAATATGCAAACTGGTCACTAGATTATAGTAATTTTATCAGACAAACAGACATAACTGATACAGAGAAACAAGCATTAGGATCCTCAGTAACATATTTTAAGATTACTTTTTTTAACCTCACATATACAACAATTTTCAAACTTTATTTTAATCTTAAAACTGTTTATTTTAATTTCATACAATCTGAGTAATGACAGCAGCACTGCTTCAGCAATAATTTCCTTTACTTTATTGTAAAAGTTGTTCTTCTTTACCTTCTTACCATAAAGTAAAGGAAATTATCGCTGAAGCAGTGCTGCTGTCATTACTGAGATTGTATTGACTGACCCTTGGTGCTGGGCCTGACAGTGTGCACTTACCTGTGCGGGATATTTGTTGATTTTTTATTTTAATTTCAGAAACACAAACAGGAACATCTCTGTGGATTTAATAACATTTGGCTAACGAAGAAAGAAAAAAAGATTGTGATGGAAAAATTGCATAATTCATAAAGATTTGTACCCACAGCTCATCCCATCTGTGAGTTGCAAGTTGCTCTCCACTATAATCAGGGGAGCAGCATTTATGTTCAATTATCGTCTCATAAACCAAATTCCTCTGTATAGAATACTGGCATCACAAAAAGGACTTTAGGAATTATAAAACAAACTGAAAAAGAACCTCCCTGTAGAAAACAGACGACTCTAACATAAGCGCAAATGAAAATGTCAAAACAGTTAAATTAAGAAAAATAAAGCAAGAAAACCTTGTCAGTGTTGAAATGAGGGACTACAGCAAGACGAGCTACTTCCTGTCAGCACTTTTGCACACACATTTTGTGACATTTATATTACTTATGATGTACAGTTTTAAAAATATTTATTTTTGGAGGGTAATAGGGAATTTGTGGGATAGTTTAGCATTTATTAAAAAGGTGTAGACTGTGGTAACCACAGGGTTATAAAAAATAGACTTTCAGCATGCATGCGTGCAAGAGATATAAGATATTCTTATCTACCCATTGTTTTCTGCCTATTATGTGCTGAAAAAATTGCAGTGAATCTGGAAAAAGATATTTAAAAAAACAAAACACAAAAAAAAACACACACTCGCATACAAAATAAGCATTTTACTCCCATGAATGAAGACCATTTTGTGTAATTTTCCTTGAAGTGATTGATTTTGGGAAATATATCTATGGGAAAACTACATTATGGCATTTACCCTTTTTAATAAGGGATGACATTTTTTTGTTCTATCTTGAAAACAAAGTGCTTGAAAAAAAAACAAAAAACATCTACAGGTACAAATACCCAAATCCAGAATTCCAAAATCCAAACTTATTCCGCAAACCAAACTTTTTAGTTAATATATTTTTGTAAATGAAATAAAAAACTACTAATTTTCCCTGCCTGTAGGTCACAATCTTCTCTGTCTATGGGACCTATTTATTGAAGGCCTGTCGTACATGATCCGACATTGCGGATCAGGTCCGACAGAACTCGCTGAATGCGGAGAGCAATACGCTCTCTGCATTCAGCATTGCACCAGCAGCTCTTGTGAACTGCTGGTGCAACGCCGCCCCCTGCAGATTTGCGTCCAATCAGCCGCTAGCAGGGGGTGTCAATCAACCCGATGTCTGTCCGCCTCCTCAGAGCAGGCGGAACTGCTTTATAACTGGTGTTTCTGACGAGCCTAAAGGCTCGCCAGAAACACAGTACTTCAAGCTCCATATGGAGCTTGATAGATATGCCCCTGTGTCTTTGGTTTGGTTTTTATGCTCTAAAATGCAAATAATAATATATATTTATATAAAACAACAAATGTTACTATTCTGATTACAGTACTGTACTATCTTTCTGAGGGTACTATGTATACAAAAGTATTAACAAATGATATAAAACTACTTTTAGTTGAAATAATTTTTATTAACTCCACTTCATTTCCACATTTCTTAAAACATAGACATACGTTACACATCTGAAACACAACAGATAACATGACATGACATTCGTTTTGACATGAGCACACCTGTGTCTAAAGTTCTCTCTTTATTTAGAGTTCATGTACTTCTCTCTTTTTTTGCTCTTCTTGGAAAGTTTGGCAAATGAATGCATTTTTCTCCCTTCCTCCAAGATTATATTCCTGAGCTAGAAGTCTTCGTAGTGATCTGTGGAGTTATTTTCTATAGTAAATCCTCCCCCTTTTATTTCTCCTTTGCAATCTCTTTCAGAATACTGTTCTTAATGAGGGATCGGGTAATATGGGAGGTATTTTTCTCTACCTTTTCAACATGAACTGTCAACAACTTTCAATACAAACATGTTAAACCAACAAATCAAAAATATAAAAGTTTTTTCATAGAGTTATATTCTATCACTACACACTTTATCTTCACAATATCTAAAAATGACTCGCTCATCTGGAGGGTCCTCTACCCAAGTCCCTCTCATCGTCCATCATCAGTCAATTCTCTTTGCTTTTTACCTCTACCAAGGATATACCCTTTCAACTCTTCTTATTTTATACCTCCTCTTCCTATTATAGGGTGTTACTCTTTACTATTTTCCATTATCCAGTAGAACCAGACCTTTTGAAACCAGGGTTCTATATCTAATACCCTTGCTGCTGATTCATACAACGAGTATGTCATCCGGATTCTGGTTAGGACCTCTGTCCACGACGGTATTTTCGTCTTCCAGTATTTTGCAATAGTTATTCTTGTCGTAGTACACAGAATCCTGATAAAAACATTTATGTGTGTATTAAATCTAGCTATGTTTTCGTGTAGTAGTGCTTGGGCTGGGGTGAGAGATATCTGTTCATTTAACACCTCACTCAATAGTTTGGACAATCTATGCCATATATTGCTAACTTTCATGCATTCCCACCACATGTGGATATAGGAGCCTACAATTTTACATCCTCTGTAGCAATGATTATCCCTACCCTCAGCCATATGAGCGGTTTTTATTGGCGTCAAATACCATCTGAAGGTTGTTTTCAGAATATTCTCTCTAAGGTGTGCACTAATAAGTCATTTACTAGCCTGAGAGAACATTTCATTCCAGTCATCTATCTCAACTTCTTTGCCTAAATCTCTTTCCCAATTTATCATCACTGAAGATTTGGCCTGAACCTTGGTCTGTTGTATGAAAATATATAGTTTGGAAATTGCTTTTTTAGGTCTGTTGGGGGACATACACAGAAATTCTAAAGTTGACTGTCGTCTTTGCATCGTGTTTGTCTCTAAGTAGTTTCGTATGGCTGACATCGTCTGAAGGTATAGGAACCACTGCAAGTGAATGGGTTCTATTTTTTCTTGGAGTTGGGTATATGTCAGTAATTTGCCATGGAGCTGCATATCTGCCACCCTATATAACCCCTTATTTTCCCATTTCTTAATTCTATATTTGGAATCTTCATTTACTATATATTTCAGTGGCATTGTCTGTGGATGTGTGGGAACTATCCCTCCCCCCCGACTAGCGGCTATCCACTGCTTTCTAGTAAGCAATGTGGTTTTATTTTGATAGAGGGCCTCTGATTCTTTAAGATTCTTGTTCCAAAGAATACCATCTGGTGACTCTTGCCTCAACATCTCTGCCTCCAGAGCAGGCCATAGTATATCTGTCTGTTGTCTCCCCAGTATTGAAGTCTGAGCTAAACGGGCTGCTGTATAGTAGTCATGTAAGTTAGGGACGCCCATTCCTCCTAACTGTCTATGTCTATGTAATATGTGACGCAATATCCTTGGTTTCTTATTATCTCTCAGAAATCTATGGATATCTTTCTGGAGGTCGTCCAGGTCTGGGGTATTAATTTTGATAGGAAGTACTCGAAATAAGTATAAGATTCTGGGTAAGATTGTCATCTTTACCGCAGACATTCTACCATACCAGGAGAAGCCCATTCTTTTCCATTTCCCTAGCTCAGATCGGATTGCTTTAAACAAGGGAGAATAATTTGCTAAATATAGTTTTGAGGAGTGTGTAGTTAATTTGATCCCCAGGTACTTCAACCCTTCTGGCGCCCATTGAAAATCAAAGTTAGCTTCAATCAGTTTAATCGTGTGTTTTGGGATAGATAGCCCGATATTTGGGAAAACAAATCTAAAGCTTGATATAGGAAGGGCAAGGACTTTAACGGGTTCATAACAGTAAGCAGCACGTCGTCTGCAAACAGGGCTATTTTATGATTTATCTTCCCTATCTCCATTCCTGATATATCAGGACAATTCCGTATATATGCTGCCAGTGGTTCAATGCACAATGCAAAGATTAGGGGTGAAAGCGGGCATCCCTGTCTTGTGCCATTAAGTATGTGTATTTCTTTAGATTGGTGTCCTATTGCCCTAACTTGTGCTGTAGGTGTCGAATATAATCCTTTAATGGCTTGTAAAAATCTCCCATCGAATCCCATTCCTTTAAGAACCTCTAATATATATTTCCAATCCACCCTATGGAATGCCTTCTCCGCGTCCAGTGAGAGGACCAGAGAAGGCACTCTCCCTGTCTCGTAGGTAATCTATTACTGAGATCATTTTGCGAATATTATCTGGGGCTTCCCTATCTTTAATAAACCCGACCTGGTCTGCATGTATAATAGAAGGTAAGATATATTTTAATCTATTGGCCATTATTTTCGTTACAATTTTGAGATCCTGATTGATAAGAGAGATCGGCCTATAACTAGCACATATTCTAGGATCTTTCCCTTGTTTTGGTATGACCACTATCCTGGCCCTCAGGAGATCTTTAGGTATTGTCCCCCCCTCCATAATATGATTCGCCAGCACTACCAAATAGGGCACCAATAGTTCTTTAAATGCTTTATAGTATTCTCCTGGGAACCCATCGGGTCCTGGAGCTTTACCTGGCTTAAGTTCTTTAATAGCCGTCAACACCTCAGCTTGTGTAATTTTGGCATTTAGGGCCTCCCTATTTTCCTCAGTTATTTGTGTCAAGTTTGCTTTTAAAAAGAAGGAGTCAAATACCTTTTGTGTTGAAAAGCTGTGTTGTGTTTTTGAACCATCATAAAGCTCGCTATAGAACTGGGCAAATGTATCAACAATCTCCTGAGGGTGGGAGGTCATCTGTCCAGTAGAACCTTGTATCTGTGGTATGGCAAGAGCTTGATAGTTATCTCTAATTTTCTTTGCTAAGTATTTGTCCGGTTTGTTAGAAAAGATAAAGTAGTTTGTTTTTAACTTGTGTGCCGCTCTTAGAGAGTGTTCGTTTAGTAACAAGTGTAGAATTTGTCTTTTACTAGTGAGCTGTTTCAAAGTAGCTTTTGATTGATTTTGTTTGTGTAGTATTTCTAAAGATTTAATTTCTGCCTCCATCTGTTTTATGTCTGAGTCCCTTTGTTTTTTATATTGAGTTTTCTCCTTAATAAGGATCCCCCTCAGTACTGTTTTGTGTGCTGCCCATGGCATGATTGGATTCTCTGTGGAGTCTATATTAAGCTGCCAATACTCTTTTAGGTGTTTAAGTATATTATTCTTTACTAAGGGATTTTTCGTACAGTTGGGGTCATATGTCCAGGTCTTTATTCTCTTGGGGTCTGAGAGATCTCCTAGGTTAACTTGTATGATGGAGTGGTCAGACCACATGCACGGATGTACAGTTATAGATTGAGTTGATGGCTGTAGGATCTGGCTAGTGAATATATAGTCTATTTTACTATAGCTATCATGGGCCGCCTAATAAAAGGTTGAGCCTCCAGACCCCCCATTTAATACTTTCCAAGTGTCTTGTAAAGAGTGTTGTTCTAGGAGGCCCAGAATATTTTTAGCTGTTGTCTTTTGCCGTTTTTTTTGGACGACAGGGTAAGACTCTGTTTCGTTAATGCCTGAAGATCAATATTAAAGTCACCCGCCAACAGTATTCGCATTCTGGACCAGCCAGTCAGTAAGTGTAAGATGTTTTCAAAGAATTTATCTTGTTGCTCATTAGGAGCATAAACATTACATAGAAGCACATCTGTGTCTCCCATCCTACCCGACACTAATAGATATCTACCCTCCCTATCTGAAATGGTTTCGTTATGTATAAATGATATGGATGAATGTATCAAAATAGAAACTCCTCTCTTTTTGGAATCTAAGGTGGAGTGGAATTGTTGTGGATAGTCTTTTGCCCAATATTTTGGTATAGTGTTTTTGAGAAAATGAGTCTCCTGGAGATAAAGAACTGTGGCCTTTAATCGTCTATAAGTGGTCATAGCTGTTCTCCTTTTAATGTCTGTGTTGAGACCTCTCACATTATGCGAGAGTAATACAATTCTAGGCAATGCCATTATCCCTTTTGTGTGTATATGTTGATCTCTTTCCCCTTACAGTCTGTCCCAGTACAAATTGTATCAGTCGTTTGTCCTCTTGGTTTTTGTGATGTCTCGTCCAATACCCTAAGGGCCCTGGGATCCCTTCACGTCTCAAATTTGTCAATGCATCAACTTCCCCCAATGAGCAGAAATTCAGTGCATAGTGTCCTACAACTCTATATAACATAAACATAAACAAACATAAAATTAACCTTAACTGACATTGATATATCCTAAATATAAACATATATCAAAACCAATATAAATAATGGCAAACAGGTAGTCTTACCAGAGTCCATAACAGATTTTCTTTCTTAGTGAGCGTTACCTTTATACCAACTTGTTTCGGAAAGCGTCCTTACAGTAAACCCTATCAGTAGGTCAAACATTACCAGATTCGGGTAAGCCCCGAGTTTATCCTACCATAGTCTCGGTATTTTTCTTTCTCTCACATAGTTCCTTTTAGAAAAGTTTAGGTTTTCATTTTCTTCTTGGTAACTGTCGACCATTTTGGTCTCTGAGGTTTCGGATGAGCTTGAGATATATAAGGCGGATGTGTCGACGGATCTCCATTCGAGATATCTGGGGTTTCGAGGTCGAGGAGTTTGCAGATATCTGGGATCTCTTCCTTTGTCTTGATGGATGTCGTTCTTCCATTTCGTGTTACATGCAGTGCAAAAGGAAAGCCCCATCGATACGGGATCTGATTTCTCCTCAGAAGTAGAGTAAGAGGGCGTAGTGCATATCTCCTTTGTAGAGTTTTGACGCAGAGGTCTTGGAAAAATTGAATAATGTTCCCTTGAAATTTAAATGTGGGATTTTGTCTGGCTGCTAGGAGTATCCTCTCTCTGTCTGGGAACCTTAGCAGTTTGATGATCACATCTCTTGGTGGTTGGTCTGGCTTAGGCTTGGGTTTAAGGGCTCTATGAGCTCTCTCTATTGGGTAATCAGAATCAGCAGGTGTTCCCAGGATTGCGTGAAACAGTTGTTGAAGATATGTATGAAGCTCTTCAGCCGTTACAGCCTCTGGTATTCCTTTAAGTCTAAGGTTGGATCTCCGGCTTCTATTCTCCATATCCTCTACTTTTTCTTCCAGTTCCATTATCGTTGTAGCTGTTTCTAGAGAATCAACCCTGCTTCCCAATTCTGAAATCTCATTTTTAATCTCAGTAAGGCTACCGGTGATCATTGCCTGGAAACCATCCATTTTCTCCCACAGCTTCTCAAAATTAGCTGTGATGTCCTGCTTAGAGACTAGGGACTGAAGATCTGCTCTAGTTACTGGTGTCATATTGTTAGATTCCCCCTCCGCCTCAGACTCCAAATCTTCTTCCGTTTCATCTGCAACTTGATCTTGAAGTTTAGTTAGTTTAGTTGTCTTAAAGAATGTATCTACTTAGGCTGTTTTCGCCCCTTTATCACTTTTGGGGCCTTTTCTGGTAGACATTGCAGGTGTCGAAAGTCCACAAGAGTGCACAGTGTAATGTATAGATTTCGCCCACAACCAAAGATAGATATAAAGTCAATCTTCTTTTTCCGCTCCTCCCAAATGCAGGCAGGAGTGGGTTATTTTCCTTTATATTTTATATATAAGTTCCCTCTCTCTCCCTGCTAGGGGCAATATGTTAGCTGTACTCTAAGTCTCTGCCAGGTATTTTATTTATGCACAGACCAAGATATATCATCAGTTGTCCTCCGTATACTCAAGCTCTTCGCTCACTTTATCTGTGTCGCTCTCCACTTTTGCTAGTATTTATTTTTGTGGATCATGGTGCTCATTTATTGAAGTTAAGGGCTCTTCTGTAATATATAGAAAGTCTTTAGCTTTTTTTTTATGTCATCAAGTCTCTGTCAGACCATCCGGTCCTGCCACCTCACCCGGTCATTAGTTATCTGGTGTCACTCGCTTTTTCAGCTTAATGTAGTTATTGCAGATAATGTCATTCTTTACCACATTTACCAGAGCCTCCACTCCGTCCCCCGCCCCCAGGGCAAGTGTCCACACTGGACGAAGTCAGTGAGGGAGAATGGGATATGACCCGCTGAGCTGGGCCAGCGGGAAATGGAGGGGGCAGGGAACAGCACCACAAGTCACAATGTTGCAGCTCTAATCTGTAAAGAGTATCAGTAGTTGTCAAATTTTTGAGGAGTAGTTTCAAATATAGCCATCACAGTGCTGTACCATTCTGTCCTGACAGTTCTTAAAATGGGCCCCTACTCGCTGCTATGGTGGGCTGTGACCGGGAGTTATTCTCTCTGTTATATCCTGGATGCTGCTCTATTATCAGTGTGCAAAGTCTAGCTGGGCTCCGGAGCGGATCCCTGACCCTCCGGAGCAGGTTGTGATGTTATACAGTGATTAATGTGGCACCCTCTACAGCTTATATAAACTGATGTAATTATGTCCTGTCAGTACCACTTTAAGCCTATTCTCCAGTAACCGCTAAATTGTTAAAACCTCAAGTTGCCCTGTTTTGAGGATAGGCTTAGCTCAGGTCTCTCCTGTATGGTCTCGTGCCAATAAGAAAAAGAGCAGTCTCTGTCAGCCACTTATGGGCCTCAAAGTTCAGTGAGGGGGCACAGTAGGGCCGGTACAAGGGTTGGTATTATTGGCAATAAACAGTGCTTATTTATAGGTCCTTCCCTCCATGTCGTACCAAGGGTCAGCGGTTGTTGAGCTTCTTGCAGCATTATCAGGTAAATAATTTTCCTTTGTATATTTCCCCCGGGCAGCCTGATATGTGCAAGATGGCGGATGTTCGCGCCAAAGCTGGGATTGCGCACTTACAGGCTACCGGGCTTTACTCACAGCTGGGTTATGTCTCCGTTGGTCAGCATGCTCCGCTCAAGTCTCCGATTGACAGCTGACCCCTGGAACTTGCGTAATGGTCCGGTAGGTTGCAACCAGGGAAGCGGATGAGCGCCAAAGTATTCGGCAACTGAGGTACCCCTGGCTTTAGGTGAGCGCGGTGCTGGTTATAGGCAGATGGTGTTTTAACACTCCGGAGCGGAGCCCCGACCCTACGGAGTGAGATTGAGCCCCAAAGTTAGTCCTCAGGAGCGGTGTAAAGAGCTCTCGTATAGCAGCCGTTCCGGAAAGCAAAACAAAGAGCCATAAAACTACTTTTAAAGGGACAGTTTACTCTAAATTTTTCTCCCCTTTAATTTGTTCCCAATGATCCACTTTACCTGCTGGAGTGTATTAAATTGTTTGCAAGTATTTCCATCACCCTTATATTGACATTTTAAATAGTTGATTTAGCCTGTGGTATCCCCACCTATTCTGAAAGTTTTTGGCCTTAAGGTCAAGCTGTGTAAACACAGCCAGCAGAAGAAATTATACTCCCAGTGGGGTATAGAAGAGATAAGGTAATAAAATATTAATTTTCCATTGTACTCTCTAAGGGGCTTATTTATAAAAGGCCTGTAGGACTTGATCCGACATTGCGGATCATGTCCGACAGACCTCGCTGAATGTGGAGAGCACCAGCAGCTCTTGTGAACTATAGGGAGCTTGATAGATAGGCCCCCAAGTATTGGTGATTGGTTTATGGACAGATATAAGATAAAGAAGCATGTATATGTACACAATGTGATAAAGTAATGAGATCTGATTATACCTACAAGCTCAACCCATTGTATTAGCTTGTGGCTTCAAAACACAAAATCAGCTAATTCATATACACAAATAAACCTTAAAAAGCAAATCTCATACATTTTATTCTCTGCAGCTGGTAAAAAAAAGTAATTGGAAACACATTAAGTGAAAAACAATTTTATAGTGCACTGTCCCTTTAAGTTGCATGTATAAGCTATATAATGGCATGTAAATATTGTCTAAATTACATAATATTGTTGTTTACACTTGGTCCATCCCCTCTTCAAACTGTCCCATTTTACAGATGCAAATAATCCAAAATCCAAACAATTTCAAAATCCAATTTTTTTTTCTACCTGTATTTTTTTTACAGATTTAAATCAAGTATGTAGAGTAGTGTGGCTTGTAAACAAGTTAAGGGTGTTTTTGTGTTTTGCAAGTAGACAAATCATTTTGCACTTTTAGGGGTCAGGCTCACCGGAAACAGAAGTTATGAAGAAGCTGTCTAAAGAACGCAGCTCCATAACTGATCCACTGCCTCTGAGGCTGCGGTCTGCAATCCGCCCAATCCTATGTGATCGGACTGATTGACAGATTGGCCGCGAATTTGCAGGTGGCGACATTGCACAAGCAGTTCTGGTAAACTGCTTGTGCAATGTTAAATGCCGACAGCGTATGCTGTCGGCATTCAGCGATGTATGTCGGACAGACATTGATAAATCGGCCCCTTAGAAGTCTTGTGGCAATATTGCCTCTATTATTATCAATCTAGTTTGCCCCCAACTTTCAAAAAAGTCTTCAGACTCCTGGGACTGAAGCAGTTAGCGCATCAATACTCAGTGCTTGAGAAATGCACTGAGAAATGTAAGTAATGTAAAAATAATAATGATAACAACATGAGTCTATGGAGCCGATTTATGAAAGTGCAAACGGACAAGATATGATGTAGTGTATCATGTCCACCGCACATCAATAAATGCTGACAGCATATGCTGTCGGCATTTATCATTGCACAAGCAGTTCTGGTGAACTGCTTGTGCAATGCTGCCCCCTGCAGATTTAGGAGCAGCGTTCTTAAGACAGCTTCTTCTTAACTCCTGTTTCCGGCGAGCCTGAAGGCTCGCGCAGAAACAGCTGCATCAAGCTCCATTCGGAGCTTGATGAATCAGCCCCTAAGTATGTTAAAAATATTCTTTTATCTTCAGTTACTTTCAGCCCATTGTAAAAGTGGTCTGTACTATAAGAACTGCATTTATAATGTAATAAGAGATTTAAATGTTTTGGCCTGAATGTTCATTTTTTATGAGGTAATTATTGCATGTTTGGCGGTGTGCCACTATTTTTCCTTAAATATTTCTTCATGAATTATTAAATGATTTTTCGGTGATGTAGTAACTCCTTCATTGTTGAGCCTGAACTGTTTGAGCTATTTGTATTTAAAGTAATAGTAAACATGCAAGGTTTATAATACAGGGTGTTAAAGTATTTAAATAAAAGAGGTGCACAAAAAATAGTTTTTGGATAAATTCTTCATAAAAACAAATGTTTTTTTGTCATATACTTGGCCATGGGTGTTGTTGGGAATTTGTTTGTTAACAATAATGCACTTATTTGCTATTTCCTATGGCGAATGTCTTTAGGGCAGGAGGTTAAATGTAAATAGTAGTAGTCGCTAGCTAGTGCTACTGCTACAAGCCAGCAATTTTTTTAATGTACTTTTCTTTTTAATAGGGATCAGAATTGTTAAGATCAAAAGTGAAGCTTACAATAGTTATTAGCTGACACAGAAATCAATCAGCTGACAAGGAGATTGGTTTATCTCTATTGAATCGTGTAAAGTTGTAAATTATTAGCCTTTCCCATCTACAGAAAATACTTTCCTTCCTTGAATCCATGAATTAAACAACAATTTTTGTGTCACATGCAATGGTTTGTTAATTTATTCACTTTTCAAGTGAATTCAAAGAACACAGCAAAATGGGTGAATTTACTTTTATTTGTATTCATCTGAATCTGAAGGATCATGTCTAGTATAATACATATGTACCCCCTTTTATAAAATACTTACCGGACAAGGTTCCTCTCCTGGGAACCTGTTCGACAGCATGTTGGTGCAGCCACGACCCCTGCTCACACTCAACCAATCACACAAGAGCAAGGCTTGTCAATTGATTGTGAAGATTTAATTCTGAGACCCTTGAGGTGACTGAGAGGTTAAGAAGCAAAGTTCTTAAGAAACATTTGAAAGCTGCTTCCATCGCTTCATAAATGGAGCCAATGGCCTTTAAGGTAACATTTTGGCATGTAAAATGAAAGTGAGCTAAGTATACTAGTTAGATATTTGCAGTATTTTATTATTTATTGTGCAAACAAAAAACAAGTTAGCAGTTGTTTCCTGCATTCAGATATATTAAAAGAAACATGCAACTCGTTTGCATTTTTACAAATATTTTTAGTTACACTGTTCTTGCGCTGGAAAAGTTAGCGGTTTTGGATCCCTGAAGTAAAGTGTTAATGCTTGAATATGTGCAAAAACAAAACACATTAAAGTACATAAAAGTATTTTACTCATATGTATACATATTAAAGGTAAAATTTACATTTATTTTTTAATTAAATGTTTTCACAGTGATTTAAAGGGCTATGGACTATGATCAGGTGCTGGACTAGAAGGAGCTCCCCTTTTGAACAAATACAATCCACACATATCTGAATTTAAACCTTCCCCCATGCATTCTTATAAAAGGGTGAAAAATATCAGGGACACTCTAGTTAAAGCCGACAAGGGTGGACAAAATACTGATAGAATCAGCTATTTAACAACTCCCAACAAAGGCTCTTACCCCTGTTTACATTGTGCCCAATGCAATGCAATGATAAAAGGTACATTTGTGGCACAACTATAAGATAGAAAAAAACATGAAATTAGTGGTTATTATACCTGTGATACTGACTTTGTGGTTTATTTACTGAAGTGCCCATGTGGGCAGGGCTATGTGGGCGAGACAATACACCCCATCAGGGATAGAATTAGTGCCTACAAGTCCTCCATTAGATGTGAGGACAGGACCCTTCCTGTCTCATCACATTTTATTGAAATGGGACACAAAGTCAGTCAACTAAGATTTCAGATAATTGACCACATTCCTAAACTAAGAAGAGGTGGTAATAGGGAGTTAGAGTTAAAAAAGAGAGAGGTGTGGTGGATCCAACATCTTAAAACCTTGCATCCTATAGGCTTAAACAAGGATTATGATCTCCATTTGTTTTTATACATTTCCTTGTTCTTATAAATGTATCTGTATATATTATTCAGTGCGAATATGTATATAAATATTTTAATGTTTTTTGTATAGATCACATAATCTAGCTATGCTTTACTTGTGCAAATGTTTTAATTGTAGAGAATTATAAGACTTTTACCTCTTTTGAGAATTGTGTAATTCTGACCTGTAGATTAAGCAGTTAAAGTTTAGATTTTATTTAATGTTGTTTAGCATAGCATTCCATAGTATGACTAAGGGTCAATGTGACCCGAAACGTTGATATCCTTCTGTGATGACACCTTAATAAAGATTTTTCACTTTTGAAGAGATATTGCTGACACAACTTTTTGTTTTTCCTTGGGATATATATGTGAGGAGTTACAGGACCCTCACGCGTATGTGTACTTCTGATACTAATAACAAACTGCTACATTATATACTAGTGCTGGACCTATTGCAACCTTTATATATAATATATATATATATATATATATATATATATATATATATATATATATATATATATATATATACAGTATATCACAAAAGTAAGTACACCCCTCACATTTTTGTGAATATTTTAATATATATTTTCATGTCACAACACTGAAGAATTGACACTTTGCTACAGTGTAAAGTAGTGAGTGTACAGTCTGTATAATAGTGTAAATTTGCTGTCCCCTCAAAATAACTCAACACACAGCCATTAATGTCTAAACCATTGGCAACAAAAGTGAGTACAGTGGAAATGTCCAAATTGGGCCCAAAGTGTCAATATTTTATGTGACCACCATTATTTCCCAGCACTGCCTTAACTCTCTTGCACATGGAGTTCACCAAAGCTTCACAGGTTGCCACTGGAGTCCTCTTCCACTCCTCCATGACGACATCACGGAGCTGGTGGATGTTAGAGACCTTGCGCTCCCCCACCCTCCGCTTAACGATGCCCCACAGATGCTTCAAAAGCTTTAGGTCTGGAGACATGCTTAGCCAGTCTATCATCTTTACCTTCAGATTCTTTAGCAAGGCAGTGGAGGTGTGTTTTGGGTCGTAATCATGTTGGAATACTGCCCTGCGGTCCAGTCTCTGAAGGGAGGGGATCATGCTCTGCTTCAGTATGTCACAGTACATGTTGGCATTCATGGTACCCTCAATGAACTGCAGCTCCCCAGTGCCAGCAGCACTCAAGCAGGCCCAAACCATGACACTCCCACCACCATGCTTGACTGTAGGCAAGACACACTTGTCTTTGTACTCCTCACCCGACTGCCGCCACACACGCTTGACACCATCTGAACCAAATAAGTTTATCCTGGTCTCATCGGACCACAGGACATGGTTCCAGTAATCCATGTCCTTAGTCTGCTTGTCTTCAGCAGACTGTTTGCAGGCTTTCTTGTGCATCATCTTTAGAAGAGGCTTCCTTCTGGGATGACAGCCATGCAGACTAATTTGATGCAATGTGTGGCGTATGGTCTGAGCACTGACAGGCTGACCCCCCACCCCTTCAACCTCTGCAGCAATGCTGGCAGCACTCATACGTCTATTTCCCAAAGACAACCTCTGAATATGACGCTGAGCAAATGCACTTAACTTCTTTGTTTGACCATGGCAAGGCCTGTTCTGAGTGGAAACTGTCCTGTGAAACTGCTGTATGGTCTTGCCCACCGTGCTGCAGCTCAGTTTCAGGGTCTTGACAATCTTCTTATAGCCTAGGCCATCTTTATGTAGAGCAACAATTCTTTTTTTCAGATCCTCAGACAGTTCTTTGCCATGAGGTGCCATATTGAACTTCCAGTGACCAGTATGAGAGAGTGTGAGAGCGATAACACCCAATTTAACACACCTGCTCCCCATTCACACCTGAGACCTTGTAACACTAACAAGTCACATGACACCGGGGAAGGAAATTTGCTAATGGGCCCAATTTGGACATTTCCACTTAGGGGTGTACTCACTTTTGTTGCCAACGGTTTAGACATTAATGGCTGTGTGTTGAGTTATTTTGAGGGGACAGCAAATTTACACTGTTATACAGGCTGTACACTCACTACTTTACATTGCAGCAAAATGTCATTTCTCCAGTGCTGTCACATGAAAAGATATAATAAAATATTTACAAAAATGTGAGGGGTGTACTCACTTTTGTGAGATACTATATATATATATATATATATATATATATATGTATATATATGCATGAGTGTGTGTGTATGTGTATATATATATATATATATATTGAAGCACTCTCACTTAAAGGTCAGCAATACAGGTGTCCAGCTTAAATAATAAAATCCTTAAAGGGACACTGAACCCAATTTTTTTCTTTCCTGATTCAGATAGAGAATGCAATTTTAAGCAACTTTCTAATTTACTCCTATTATCAATTTTTCTTTGTTCTCTTGCTATCTTTATTTGAAAAAGAAGGCATCTAAGCTAAGGAGCCAGCCAACTTGCTTATTGGTGTTGTCCAATCAGCAAGGACAACCCAGGTTGTTAACCAAAAATGGGCCAGCATCTAAACTTACATTCTTGCTTTTCAAATAAACATACCACGAGAATGAAGAAAAATTGATAATAGGAGTAAATTAGAAAGTTGCTTAAAATTGCATGCTCTATCTGAATTCCGAAAGAAAAAAATTGGGTTCAGTGTCACTTTAAGTATCCCCAAATGACAAGCAAAAATGGCAAGCAGCACTTACTGTATTTGTGAAAAATTAAAATATTTATTGATAAACTCATGTGACGTTCGGGGTTGTTAACC
This sequence comes from Bombina bombina, assembly GCF_027579735.1. Classification (NCBI taxonomy): domain Eukaryota; kingdom Metazoa; phylum Chordata; class Amphibia; order Anura; family Bombinatoridae; genus Bombina; species Bombina bombina. Next base: position 583,205,741 of record NC_069504.1, read on the forward strand.
TTTTCCTCAGACAGTGTTACATTACAAATCATGTGCTATTTATATTGTAAATAATCAAACAAACAAGTGAGCAAAAAAGAGACATACCTCTTCAGTGTGTAAGCCGCGAAAGTTGAAAAAGCACTTCCAGATCGGCTACACATGTTTTACCCCGCAGTGTCATCATCACCATAGTGATTCATAAACAAAGTGAATAGTAAATAAATAAAGTATATAAGTTAGTGTATAGTTGTGCTGTTGAATAAGACATAGTGATGGGTTAAATCCTAAAAACAACGGTTACATTTCACCGATGTGGCAGTAATCTTAGCAATATCAGGCAGAGCGAGTGATGTGATTGACAAGACCATCTTAAGTCGGCAATCTTAAAGTGGCAAGGTTAGCTCTATTTTTTTAGCCAGTAATATTCTACTTGTATTACAGTATTTACATTTTAGCTACAATCTTACAGAACAATTTAACGGAATAAACAGTATGGGGCCAATTTAACAAAGTGCAAGTGGACATGATACGATGTAGCGTTTCATGTCCGCCGCACATCGATAAATGCCAACAGCATACGCTGTCTGCATTTATCATTGAACAAGCAGTTCTGGTGAACTGCTTGTGCAATGCTGCCCGATCATATAGGATCAAGCGGACTGATGTCTGCGACCTCAGAGAAGGTGGACAAGTTATGGAGCAGCGGTCTTTAGACTACTGCTTCATAACTGCTGTTTCCGCGCGGAAACAGGGACATCAAGCTCCATTCGGAGCTTGATAATTCAGCCCCCTTGTATACATAATTAGTGCAATTCCGGTTATCTAAACCATATCTGGCAGTGATTTGCCTGCACCTAATTATTCTTTATGATATATCATACTGAATTCTTATTAAACCGTATTTCACTGAGGGCCATCTATAATGCCAAACATTATATATTTTAATATAATGTTCAAGAGGTGTATCCATCAGAACATAATCATAGAAAAAAAATGTTTCTAACATAATGAAACACAGACATGTTGCACTATATACATAATCTACACTTGGGACATACTATCACTGCTTTATAATCATAACCCCTAGTCGGAGCAACTTAACAAAGCCAACAAATTAAATTAAACACATAGACCGAGATTACAAGTTGTGCGGTAAATCTGTTGCGTACACACCGTGCAAAATGGGGCCGTACCACTATTTCCATACCGCCGGAATACAAGTCACCCTAAAACTTTCTTTTGTCGGGCGGTATGGTGCCGCATACCGCACAAAAATCCAAGTTCCAACTTGGCGTGCTTGAGCACGTATTCCCCCATAGAGATCAATGGAGAAAAAGTGTTAGAAAAAAATCTAAACACCTGCGATTGTGAAATGGCGATCACATTAACGCATTGTCCATTAAACTCTATGGAGAAAAGAAAGTTTTGTAAAAACCCTAACATAAGCTCCTAGTCTAATAACCCCTAAACCGCCAGCACCCCACATCGTCAACACTAAGGCCTAGATTTGGAGTTTGGCGGTAGCCGTGAAAACCAGCGTTAGAGGCTCCTAACGCTGGTTTTAGGCTACCGCCGGTATTTGGAGTCAGTCGAAAAAGGGTCTAACGCTCACTTTTCAGCCGCGACTTTTCCATACCGCAGATCCCCTTACGTCAATTGCGTATCCTATCTTTTCAATGGGATCTTTCTAACTCCGGTATTTAGAGTCGTGTCTGAAGTGAGCGTTAGAAATCTAACGACAAAACTCCAGCCGCAGAAAAAAGTCAGTAGTTAAGAGCTTTCTGGGCTAACGCCGGTTCATAAAGCTCTTAACTACTGTGCTCTAAAGTACACTAACACCCATAAACTACCTATGTACCCCTAAACCGAGGTCCCCCCACATCGCCGCCACTCGATTAAATTTTTTTAACCCCTAATCTGCCGACCGCCACCTACGTTATACTTATGTACCCCTAATCTGCTGCCCCTAACACCGCCGACCCCTGTATTATATTTATTAACCCCTAACCTGCCCCCCACAACGTCGCCGCCAGCTACCTACAATAATTAACCCCTAATCTGCCGACCGCAAAGCGCCGCCACCTACATTATAGCTATGTACCCCTAATCTGCTGCCCCTAACACCGCCGACCCCTATATTATATTTATTAACCCCTAATCTGCCGCCCTCAACGTCGCCTACACTTATTAACCCCTAATCCGCCGACCGGATCGCACCGCTATTATAATAAAGTTATTAACCCCTAATCCGCCTCACTAACCCTATAATAAATAGTATTAACCCCTAATCTGCCCTCCCTAACATCGCCGACACCTAACTTCAAACATTAACCCCTAATCTGCCGACCAGAGCTCACCGCTATTCTAATAAATGTATTAACCCCTAAAGCTAAGTCTAACCCTAACACTAACACCCCCCTAAGTTAAATATAATTTAAATCTAACGAAATTAATTAACTCTTATTAAATAAATTATTCCTATTTAAAGCTAAATACTTACCTGTAAAATAAATCCTAATATAGCTACAATATAAATTATAATTATATTATAGCTATTTTAGGATTTATATTTATTTTACAGGTAACTTTGTATTTATTTTAACCAGGTACAATAGCTATTAAATAGTTAAGAACTATTTAATAGCTACCTAGTTAAAATAATTACAAAATTACCTGTAAAATAAATCCTAACCTAAGTTACAATTAAACCTAACACTACACTATCACTAAATAAATTAAATAAAATACCTACAATTACCTACAATTAAACCTAACACTACACTATCAATAAATTAATTAAATACAATACCTACAAATAACTACAATTAAATAAACTAACTAAAGTACAAAAAATAAAAAAGAACCTAGTTACAAAAAATAAAAAAATATTTACAAACATAAGAAAAATATTACAACAATTTTAAACTAATTACACCTACTCTAAGCCCCCTAATAAAATAACAAAGCCCCCCAAAATAAAAAAATGCCCTACCCTATTCTAAATTACTAAAGTTCAAAGCTCTTTTACCTTACCAGCCCTGAACAGGGCCCTTTGCGGGGCATGCCCCAAGAAGTTCAGCTCTTTTGCCTGTAAAAAAAAACATACAATACCCCCCCCCAATATTACAACCCACCAAAAACATACCCCTAATCTAACCCAAACCCCCCTTAAATAAACCTAACACTAAGCCCCTGAAGATCTTCCTACCTTATCTTCACCATACCAGGTTCACCGATCAATCCAGAAGAGCTCCTCCGATGTCCTGATCCAAGCCCAAGTGGGGGGCTGAAGAGGTCCATGATCCGGCTGAAGTCATCATCCAAGCGGGAGCTGAAGAGGTCCATGATCCGGCTGAAGTCTTCATCCAAGCAGGAGCTGAAGAGGTCCATGATCCGGATGAAGTCTTCTATCAACGGCATCTTCAATCTTCTTTCTTCGGGAGCCATCATCTTCCATCCGACGTGGAACATCCTCTTCTCCCGACGCCTACTAGCCGAATGACGGTTCCTTTAAATGACGTCATCCAAGATGGCGTCCCTCGAATTCCGATTGGCTGATAGGATTCTATCAGCCAATCGGAATTAAGGTAGGAAAATTCTGATTGGCTGATGGAATCAGCCAATCAGAATCAAGTTCAATCCGATTGGCTGATCCGATCAGCCAATCAGATTGAGCTCGCATCCATCAGCCAATCAGAATATTCCTACCTTAATTCCGATTGGCTGATAGAATCCTATCAGCCAATCGGAATTCGAGGGACGCCATCTTGGTTAGGGGTGTTTAGACTCGGGGTACATGTTAGAGTGTTAGGTGCAGACGTAGGAAGTGTTTCCCCATAGCAAACAATGGGGCTGCATTTGGAGCTGAACGCGGCTTTTTTGCAGGTGTTTTTTTTCAGCTCAAACAGCCCCATTGTTTCCTATAGGGGAATCGTGCACGAGCACGTTTTTGAGGCTGGCCGCGTCCGTAAGCAACTCTGGTATCGAGAGTTGAAGTTGCGTTAAATATGCTCTACGCTCCTTTTTTGGAGCCTAACGCAGCCATTCTGTGGACTCTCAATACCAGAGTTATTTTAAAGGTGCGGCCAGAAAAAAGCCAGCGTTAGATACGCGGGTCGTTACCGACAAAACTCTAAATCTAGCCGTAAATAAAGCTATTAACCCCTAAACTGCCAACCCCCCACATTGCGACTCCCTAAATAAACATATTAACTCCTAATCCGACATCCCCCACGCATCGTTAATACATAATCAACCTATTAACCCTTAAACCACTGTCCCCTCACATTGCAACAAACTAAATTAAACTATTAACCCCTAAAACCCCCTAACTTTAAATTAAAGTTACAATATAACTACCTTAAAATAAATAAAAACTTACCTGTGAATAAAAAACCAAACTAAGCTTAAACTATAAAGAAATCTAACATTACTATTTAAAAAAAAAAAAAATTAGCGAAAATAAAAAACCTAAAATTACCAAAAAATGAAAAACCCTAACATTACAAAATTTTTAAAAAAAATAACATTATGAAAAAAAACCCTAACATTAGAGAAAATAACAAACGAAATTATCCAAAATAAAAAGTTAATCCTATTCTAATACCCCGTTAAAAAACACCCAAAATAACAAAACCCCCAATATCTAAATAAGCTACCAACAGCCCTTAAAAGGTTCTTTTGTAGGGCATTGCCCTAAAGCAATTAGCTCTTTTACCAAGAAAAACAACAAAGTCCCCCCTAACATTACAGCCCCCCACCCTAACAACCCCCCAAAATAAAAACACCTAACTAAAAAAATTCTAATCTACTCATTGCCCCGAAAAGGGCATTTGTATTAGCACTGCCCTTAAAAGGGCAATCAGCACTTTTACAGCCCATTAAATAAAATTGAAAAAAAACTAATCCATAAAAAAAAACATCCCAAAAATTAAAAAAATACATATCGAGTTTCCCGTGCTCTGGACTTTTTTTTTAGTATAATCATGTATAATTTAATCTCCCCCCTTAAGTAAGCTTTTGCAGCCTCCCAAAACACCTCATAATTATTTGCATAATCTTGATTATTAATACAGTATTGACAAAAACTGTCTCTAGGGCATACCAGAATTACATAAAGAATCCATTAAAGAAATATTGGGATAAATACTGTACTGCACGGCAAGAAAGAGATTTGTTTCTGCGTTCAAAAATGACGCAACAGGAGGCCAGACTGAATGCTATCTATGGTGGCCGATATGGTAGATCAGTTAAATTTCTTGCTAGACTAGATAAAACTAGGAATCAGAAAAATATGATTGAGAATATCATCGTGGAAGGTCAGAATTACACTCAGGCGGCTGATATCAGTAAGGTCTTTGTAGATTATTATAAGGATATATATGCTGCCAAATCCATAGACACAGAAGCTAGCAAGATGTTTTGGGATAAGATTACTTGTCCGCAGATTACTTTAGAGCAAGTCAATTTGACTAATGCCCCTATTTCCCCAACCGAAGTTATGAAGGCAATTGAAGAAACGAAATTAGGAAAAGCGCCTGGGCCAGATCAAATTCCGGCAGAGTTCTACAGACTGTTGAAATTAGATATTGTCCCTATACTGACCTGTTCATTTAATGAATATTTTGCCCAGGGGAAAGCAATGTCGCGATTCTTCTCCGCGTCGACCATAACCCTTATTCCTAAAAAAGGTAAAAATCTATCAGATCCTGGGTCATATAGACCTATTTCCTTGTTGAATATAGATTATAAACTATTAACTTCAATAATTGCGAACCGACTTAAGGAAGTACTTCAAAAAATTATCCACCAAGATCAATCTGGTTTCATGTGTAACAGATCCCCTACAAAAAACATTCGTAAGACATATATGATAATAGAATATTTTTGGAATAAACTGCATAAGGAAAAGTCAACATATCAAGACGATCTTGCTATGGTTGTGGTCGACGCGGAGAAGGCATTCGACTCTATAATATGGGATCATTTATATATGGCTTTAGCAAAATTTGGTTTTTCGGGTAATATGATTGAATTCATCAAAAATATATATAACTATCCAATTTCCTCTATATTGGTTAATAATACCCAAACACCTTTCTTTAAACTAGAGAAAGGAACACGTCAGGGGTGTCCATTATCCCCCCTGCTATTTAATGTGGCCATTGAACCACTTGCAATTTATCTTAGACAAGAGTTAGAGGGGATAAAGTTTGGGGCCCAGAAATATGTATTGTCTCTTTATGCCGATGACTTACTTTTATATTTTAAACGGACACATAGAAACATTCCAATAGCGTTCAGTGCATTAGAACTGTTCAGTAGTATTTCTGGTTATAAAGTGAACAACATAAAATCAGAGATATTATGGATACATAAAAATAAAGACAGCCGGACGCAATATAACCTAAAGGAGGTTCAGAGTTTCAGATACCTAGGAATTATATTGCATAAAGATCCAAATTGTTGGTATAGACTTAATTTCACGCCTTTCTTTTTGCGGATTAAAACCAAGTTGCAACAATGGGCACTGCTTCCAATTTCCTTGTCAGCTAAAGTAGTGATGATAAAAACAATTCTGTTCCCCCAGATAATCTATGTTATGAATAATCTCCCATTATTTATTAAGGCAAAAGATATTAAAATGTTCAATCAAATATGTGCTACATTTTTGTGGAGTAAATCGAGGCAGATGATTGCTATCAAAAAATTATCTCAGCATAAGGAGCTTGGGGGCCTGGCTTTTCCAGACATTAAGCTATATAATATGGCAATTCTAGCACGAAATGGGGTTGACTGGCTCCAGTCTTCCGAGGTGATAACCAATATAACTTTAGAAGAGACTATGATACATCCTTTTTCATGTAAGGCAATTTTACACTGTATCTCCTCACAGCTCCCAGATAACATCAAAAGGGTTACTAGTCTATATAATGTGGTTAAGGCATGGCAAATGTTATGTAAACGTCTTAAAATCAATTTTCACACATCTTACTTTTTACCAATTAGAGGAAATCCTGAGTTTCTATCTGGATGTTACTATAAGGTATTTAAAGAATGGGCTGATAAAGGGCTTACTAAGTTAATAAACCTTCTTGACGAGAGATTTAATATAAGAACCTTTGAGAGTATTGCTAGTGAATTTGACCTTCCTAATAAAAGCTTTTTTGCCTACCTACAGGCACGCCACTTTATAAATAAGAAATTACAGGCTGGGAGATGGGCGGAAGGTTTTGAAGAGATCGGAGACTATATTAATTTATATAACCAAGGAAAACATTCAATTTCATTGCTTTACAAAATTATATTGGCAAAGCAAGGACAATTAAATCTTGAACAATATACAATATACTGGGCAAAATACTTTCCAGAGATCAGCGGTGACTATATTAAAAAAGGTATTAAATGGCTGATTGAAGCTCCCCTTCGTTCCTCCTGGCATGAATCCCATTTAAAATGACTTAACAATGCATATATTTCACCGAAAAGATTAGCACTATGGTCCTCGGAAAGCAGTGGAATTTGTTATAAATGCTCTATGGTTAGGGCAGACCTGATGCATTGTTTTTGGTACTGTCCAAAAATAAGACAATTTTGGCAGAAGGTCAATTTTTGGTTATTTAAATTTTTTCCTGAGTGTTCTGTTCTTGAGCCTAGATCTATCTTCCTTTTAAATACAGAAGCTCAGAACTATGATCTGATCAACACCATTATACTAATTGTTCGCAATCTAATATTAAGAAACTGGAAACATAGGAGATCACCTCCCTTTAAGTTATTTTTAGAAGCGGTGAGACAACAGATTTTGTTTGAACAATATAATATCTCAAATTTACATAATAAACAAATTCAACGCTTTTTTAATAAATGGGTAAAAATTATACAGACATATCCACTCTCTTTACAATATATCCTCACCAAAGCGTTTCATAAAACAGAATATTTTGAAGGCTTGATATTAAGGGGAATATTCCCAGTATCCTGGTATTGATGGCTCTGAGATCTTTGCAGCATGGGGGAGGAGTGGGTGGAAGGGGAGGGGTAAGGTGGGGGGATCTCCCTTTTTTTTTTTTTTTCTCTTTCTCTTTTTTTTTTCTTTCTCTTTCTTTTCTTTCTTTTCCTTTTTTTTTCTTGCTCTTTATGGTAAACATCAGAGTAAACAGTAGTTTTTGCTTTTTCTTTTTTTTCTCTTGATGATCTGTGTTATACAATATAAAGCATGGCACTGATTTTGTTGTATCCTGCGTGGTGCATAATTTGAGCATATGTGCTCTATTATATTTTGCTCAAATGACTGAAAAATGTTTACCCTGCGCGGTGCACAATATGAGCAAATGAGCTCTGGTTATTTGTGTTGATATGGATGAAAACTAAATAAACATGTTAAAAAAAAAAAAATACATATCACTAACACCAAAATCGGTACTCACCATTCCTGAAGAGCGGTGCTCCATCTTCATCCCGGTGGACAAAGGTCTTCTTCAAGGGGGGTCCATCTACATCCAGCATGGTCTAAAAAAGAAAGAAAACAGAGGTGCCACAATGGCCTAGTACCACCAAAACAAGTAGCAATAGAGATAAGACAAATGGTTACTCACAAAGATGGAGCACCCAATGGTGCTATTAGTACAAGCTGGAACTTCACAGCAGTCCAGCTCCCTGGATGGAAACAGACTGAAATCCACAGCCAAAAGGTTCCAAGGGACTCCCAATCAACACCTATATAGGGATATAAAGCGGACTACCATAGCCTAGTACAGTATGGTAAAGGTAAATTGCAAGGTATGATATGCACTTACAAGATGGAAAGCACCCCCAGGTTCAATACAGACAGACTGAAACTTCTCAGCCGCCCAGCAGACTGATCTCCACGTGATAAAATCCAAAAGCAGCAAGTGTATAGTAAAAACAAAATCTTTATTAAAAGTAACGTGTTTCTCAGCCTCTATAGGGCTGTTTCCTCAGGCTAATATATAAAATATTAAAACATACACTTGCTAGGGTAACTCACCCACTGATAGGATAATTAATTAATTGGTTAATGAGAATCTTCTGTGTATGAAGCCTAATTTCCCTTAGCTACTATAGTAAGAGAAAATAAACAACAATAGTGTTTGCTATATACAAAAGGATATAAAAGACTGATAACAATATAAAAGGTACAAACAAATGATCCACAAAAGTATGGTTAAACCCATAAAAGTATGTCATGATGATATATCTCTACCTGGATAACACAAATGTTCGTAATTAAAATATACTAAACAACAATACATATAATCTAAATGTATACATCTGTACATAAGCTTAAAAAATAATAATATTAATAATAATAAATAATAATAATAATATGGATATACTTATACATCCAGCATGGAACCATCTTCAATCTTCATCCATCCGACATGGGGGCCCTCTTCATGTGATTGTGTCCTGCACACTGAAGCTTGAATGCAAGGTACCCATTTTATATAGAGCTATCCTTGCATTCCTAGCCAAATCAGCCAATAGAATGTAAGCAGCTCTCATCCTATTGGCTAATTTGACATTTTCAGCCAAAAGGAATTCAAGGATAACCCTATATAAAAGGGGTACCTCACATTCAAGCTTCAGTGTGCGGCGAACAATCGCATGAAGAGAACCTCCGTGTCGGATGGATGACCGCTCTGCCTCCGTACCGCTGGGATGAAGATTGAAGATGGCTCCGTGCTGGATGAAGATGATACAAAAAGAAGAGAAGAGGCGCCAAATAGTGTGTATCATACGAGTAAAAGAACAGCGCACCCCAAATATGACTTCTACTTACAAGAGATAAAGCACTTGATAAGTGCCAAAAACACCTTCTGAACTATTAGCAGCTGTCCAGATCACTGATCAGAGCCGTAATATCCCTCTGGATAGGTGCTGTAGATGTGAGAGATAGAAAACAAGGGCACCGCAATAGTGTATATCAGTGTGTAAAAAATCTACACAAACAACGATGTAACCATACTCTCAATGTATAAGGCACTTGATAAGTGCCACAAAGCCTTCTGGACAATTCACAGCTGTCCAGCACACTGTGTTTACTTGCAAAAACACACTGTCTTGGCTGGTAGTTCTCGACTTTGGTGGAAAAGTTGTTAGGCGAACTCGGTGTTACAGTCCCACTGTGATGTAACTGGTGGATATTGTCCCAGGGGGCTTGGGTCCAATGATAAAGTTTAAGCCGTGATTATAAAAAATAGAAGATTTATTTAAAATCAAATTTTAAACCTGCCTGGAAGAAGACCTATGTCTGCCGGGATGAAGATGGAGCGCCGCTCTTCAGGAATGGTGAGTACCTATTTTGAGGTTAGTAATAGGTATTTTTTTAATTGGGTGACTTTTTTTATAGATTAGATTTTTTTTATTTTATTTAATGTACTGTAAAAGAGCTGAATGCCCTTTTAAGGGCAATGCCCATACAAATTCCCTTTTTGGGGCAATAGGTAGATTAGTGATTTTTTTAGTAAGGTGTTTTTATTTTGGGGGGTTGTTGGTGTGGGAGGTTGTAATGTTAGGGGGACTATTTTGTTTTTTCTTGGTAAAAGAGCTGATCGCTTTAGAACAATGCCCTACAAAAGGCCCTTTTAAGGGCTATTGGTAGTTTATTTATAGATAAGGGTTTTTTGTTATTTTGGGGTGTTTTTTTTAATGGGGTATTAGAATAGGATTAACGTTTTTGATTTTAGATAATCTTGTTTGTTATTTTCTGTAATGTTAGCTTTTTTATTTTGTGTAATTTTAGAATTTTTTTATTTTTAGTAATGTTAGTTTTTTTTAAAAAAAATCATAATGTTAGGATTTTTTATTTTTTGGTAATTTAGGTGTAATATTAGGTTTATTTATAGCTTAAGCTTTTTTTTTTCCACAGGTACGTTTTTATTTATTTTAAGGTAGCTATATTGTAACTTTAATTTAAAAATAGGGGGTGTTAGGTTTAGGGGTTAAGATGCGGGGGATGGCGGATTAGGGTTTATTTTAGTATTTTGAATGTGGGGGATGGCGGATTAGGATTTAATAGGTTTATTTTAGTATTTGGAATGCGGGGGATTAGGAGTTAATAGGTTTATTTATGGATTTACGATGTGGGGGACGGTGGTTTAGGGGTTAATAGCTTTATTTATTAGTTGCTATGCTGGGGGATTGCGTTCAGGCGTTAATAGCTTTATTTATTAGTTGAGAAGCTGGGGGATGGTGGATAAGGGGTTAATAGTGTAGTTTATGAGTGTTAGTGTACTTTGGAACATATTTGTTATGGGTTTTTTTAAACTTTTTTGTTTCGCAAAATCTATTACTACTGGTCTTTGCATGCGGAATGGATCGTTGTGGTATAGGCTATAACGATTGTGGTAAAGCCATACCACGTGACTTGTAATACCGAGTAGCTAACCATTTCGTACTCAAAGGCCATTTTTTTAGCGGTAAAGCCGCACAACTTGTAATCTCGGTCATAGTTAGTGCAATATCAGTTATTTAAACCTTTTTCTGCAATAATTTGTCTGCACCTAACTATTTTATTATGGCATATGATACTAAACTTATAGACCATAATGCACTAGTGGCCATAATATAGTACAAAAATAATATTCAAAAAGTAAATCTGTCAAACATTGTTATAGATACGATATTAGTACCTTAATTATACATAGAAAATGTTTAATTAATGAATAAATACTCATTAGTCTCCAGTGTGGTTGCGACATAATGTCCCTATTTAGCAGTAACAACCCCTTGAAAATATGAATATATAACAAACAATCCTAACTGGGGAGGTTGCAGAGTCAAGTCCCAGACTATAAATCAAAGACACTGGCCCTGCAACAGTTGGATAAAATCTGTCATACTGACAAAGAGAGCCCTGGTGTTAGTTTAGAAATTATATTTATTAGGGGTGTTCATAAAAAGCAGTGCCATTCAAGCATCATGTTGATACCATTTGGTGCTAAAGTGTCCAGCCTGTGGATCCATCTTGATTCTAATTGGAGCAGTTTATTATCTCTATTTCCACCACATTTTAGAAGTGGTACATGATCTATAATCATGGTTTTTAATTGTATCACAGTATGTCCTTTTTCAGCAAAATGTCTCGCAACAGGTTGTTTGGAAGAGCCTTCCTTTATGGCTGCTCTTATGGCTGAGCGATGGTTTGCCATCCTGGTCCTCAAAGTATCACTTATCTTACCGACATAATAAAGCCCACATACACAAATAATTATATATACTATATGTGTAGTGGTACAAGTTACATAATGTTTAATCCAGAATTTTTGGTTGGTGTGAGGGTGATGAAACGATTTGCCTGGAATCAGGCTATTGTAGGTGGTACAACTCAAGCATCGGTAGCATCCTATTGCAGGCGGGAGACAACTCCTGCCATGTAAGATAGAGTTTCTGTCCGTCGGTTTTCTGAATAGAGTGGTGCCAAATCTCAGATTGGATTTGAAAATCTTTATATTCAAAAAGTCAATTTGTTCTTAATAATGTTGTATAGTGAATTTCAAGGGACCAGGTAAACCAGTAAGTCCAATATTCGACTCGAATAAAGAGTCTTCATCTCCACGCCAGATCAATATAGTAGTATGTAGTATGTAGTGGAAATAAGATATAATCTGTGGTACATCCAGCAGTGGGCTTGTACGTTCAAATTCTGCTAAAAACAGATTGACATAACTTGGTGCCACATTCAAGCCCATGGCTGTTCCTGCAGTCTGTAAATAGTAGTTGTTTTCAAATTTAAAATAGTTAAAAGTCAAACACAGCCGTAGTAATTTCATAATAACCTCAGAAGGAGGACCAACATATGGATATCTAGATAGTTGAGTTGAGATAGCAGCTACATCCTTTTGATGTGGTATTACTGTATATAAACTATTGACATCTAGAGTAACCAGGATGTCATCTGCAGTGATATCTGTAAGCTCATTTAGTTTTGAGATCAAGTGTCCAGAGTCACGTATGTAGGATGGCATTTGTAATACTAAGGGCTGTAAAATAGTGTCCACGTATTGTGCTATAGGTTGGAGTAAAGAGCCCATAGCTGACACTATAGGCCGACCTGGTGGATTATGGGCATTGTTGGGAATTTTTGGCAACGTGTATAAGATTTATACAATTCGATATTCCACTGTGAGGAATGATTTTAACTCCTTGTTAATATATTCCATTTCAAAGAACAACCATATAGTCTGATCTATTTGCTTCTTGAATATTTTGGTGGGGTTCAATTTAAGTTATTTGTACATCATCAGATCACCCAATTTTCTCAAAATCTCCTTTTTGTATTGGGAATAGCCTGGCACTACTATGGCACCCCCCTTGTCTGCTTCACGTATAATGATATTAAAATTATTTTTTTAATAAGCCCAGTGCCTCTTTTTCTTGTTTTGTTAGATTATAGTATACTCAGTCACAATTCTGTATCACAGAGTCCTGTAGTTCATGTGTTATAATGCGTATGTATGTCTTAATACTGTGATTATTGGAAAGATGGTCAAAGGTACTTTTAGGGGTCTCATAGGATTAGATCCTTTATCAGTATGTCTTTCAAAAAGATATGAGCTTAAGTTAATCACAATATTCTCTATCTCTGTCTTGGGGGTCTGTGATGTGTGCCTCCCCCTCCGAATGTGTGGCCGTGTGCTCTTTGTAAGATATGGTTTAGATAACCGGTATTGCACCAATTATGTATACATACTGTTTATTCCGTTAAATTGCTCTGTAAGATTGTAGCTAAAATGTATCTACAGCAATACAAGTGGAATATTACTGGCTAACAAATAGAGCTAACCTTGCCACTTTAGGATTGCCGACTTAGTATGGTCTTGTCAATTACATCACTCGCTCTGCCTAATATTGCTATGAGTACTGGCACATCGGTGAAATGTAACTGTTGTTTTTATGATTTAACCCATCACTATGTCTTGTTCAGCAGCATAACTATACACTAACTGTTATATGAAATAGTGCTGATCACAATGTTTGTTTATATACTTTATTTATTTACTATTCACTTTGTTTATGCATTACTATGGTGATGACACTACAGGGCAACACATGTGTAGCCGATCCGGAAGTGCTTTTTCAACTTTCGCAGCTTACACACTGAAGGGGTATGTCTCTTTTTTGCCTAATGGGCATTTGACCCCTCACACTAAAGAGGTGGATCACATGATTGACATGAAACTAGCAGTTTTACTTGTTTTAGTTATTGTGCAATAAAATAAGTAGAAAGAAAGAAATATTGTTGTTACACGTTGCCTGAAATGAAGAAAACAATATATATTTGTGATCTACACAATAAAAACTGTAAAAAGACATTGTGTATTCTTCATTGCGGTTGCATATTTCAATGTACTTTTAGAAAGGCCCAGGGCCAGAATGCAAATGAATTCAGTTACAGGATCTCTAAGCACAATAACACAAATAGAGCTAATAGAAGAGAGACGGATGATTCATACAGTGAAGCTGGCAAATAATCAGACAATTGCTGGAACCATTCTAGAGGCAATAAACAAAAACTTATACAATAAAAGTCTTTACTGAAGGAACTTTAATTTCATACTACTTAAAATTCATTGCAAAGACTAAGGGAATACTTATTATCTTATAAAAGGAACTGATTCTGCTCATAAAATATACGTGGTTCATATTTGATGAAAAATTATACATTTATTTTCTTTCTGAATCAAACCTTTATCCTGATGGCCAATAAGCTTTCCAGAAAAAACAAATGTGCCATATGTGTAAGTCCTGTAACTAAGATAGAATATCATGTATCATATTAGATGAGATAAGGAATTCTGTTTCTTTTAAATATTAGTTTGATTGCACCTGGTTATAAGAAATAGAGGAAGCATTTACCATAAACTATAGAAATTAAAAGGACATGGTACTGTAATGGTTACATTTTACCTGTTGGAGTGTATTGAATTGTTTAGAAATAGCAATATTACTTTATTTTGACATTTGAAATATCTGATTTTGCCTGTTAAAACCACCACCTTTACGGAGTTATTAAACTGTTTATTTTAGATTTCTTTCTCTAAGGGCCTGATTATTAAAATGTCAAGGGGTCAGACAGGCTGCACCTGTAAGAGGCGACTTGCAAGATATCTCCCATAAAAAGTAATGGTGTTTGATGGAAAAGGAAACTTTGCAGGGGAGAGTGAAGTTAGCAGGGGCACACTTTAAAAATAAAAACCTGCAGCCAATACAGATCAGATGTCTGATTATAGTATCTTATAATCGCCTCTTATTTCACTTTCAGTGTATAGTATTTTACAATCGCCTCCAATTTCACTTTCAGCGTATAGTATCTTACAATCACCTCTTATTTCACTTTCAGAGTGTAGTACCTTACAATGGGCTGTTATTTCACTTTCAGTGTATGGTATTTTACAATCGCTTAGAATTTCACTTTCAGCGTATAGTATCTTACAATCACTTCTTATTTCACTTTCAGCGTATAGTATCTTAAAGTCACCCCTTATTTCATTTTCAGCGTATAGTACTTTCAGCGTATAGTATCTTACAATCACTTCTTATTTCACTTTCAGCATATAGTATTTTACAATTGTCACTTATTCCACTTTCAGCGTATAGTATCTTACAATCACTTCTTATTTTACTTCAGCGTATAGTATCTTACAATCACTTACTATATCACTTTCAGCGTATATTATCTTACAGTCGCCTCTTATTTCACTTTCAGCATAAAGTATCTTACAGTCACCTTGTATTTCCCTTTCAACGTATAGTTTCTTACAGTCGCCTCTTATTTCACTTTCAGCGTATAGTATCTTACAGTCGCCTCTTATTTCATTTTCAGCGTATAGTATCTTATAGTCGGCTATTATTTCACATTCAGTGTATAGTATCTTATAATCACTTCTTATTTCACTTTCAGGATATAGTATCTTACAGTCGCCTTTCATTTCACTTTCAGCGTATAGTATTTTACAGTCACTTCTTATTTCACTATCAGCATATACACCTAGATTTAGAGTTCTGCGTTAGCCGTCAAAAGCAGAGTTAAGGGCTCCTAACGCTCACTTTCAAGCCGCGACTTTTCCATACCGCAGATCCCTTTACGCCAATTGCGTATCCTATCCTTTCAATGGGATCTTCCTAACGCTGGTATTTAGAGTATTGGCTGAAGTGAGCGGTAGAGCTTCTACCGACAAGACTCCTACCGCCAAAAAAAGTCAGTAGTTAAGAGCTTTATGGGCTAACGCCGGTTTATAAAGCTCTTAACTACTGTGCTATAAAGTACACTAACACCCATAAACTACCTATGTACCCCTAAACCGAGGTCCCCCCACATTGCCGCCACTATAATATTTTTAACCCCTAATCTGCCAACCGCACATCGCCGCCAACTACATTAGATCTTCAGGGGGTAGTGTTAGGTTTATTTAAGGGGCGTTTGGGTTAGAGTAGGGGTATGTGGGTGGTGGGTTTTAATGTTGGAGGGGGGGTTGTAAAAGAGCTAATTACTTTTAGGGCAAAAAGCCCTTTTAAGGGCTGGTAAAAGAGCTGGTTACTTTTTAATTTAGAATAGGGTAGGGACCTTTATTATTTTGGGGGGCTTTTTTATTTTATTAGGGGGCTTAGAGTAGGTGTAATTAGCCTAATATTCTTGTAATCTTTTTTTATTTTTTGTAATTTAGTGTTTGTTTGTTTTTTGTTATTTAGTTTAGTTTATTTAATTGTATGTAATTGTAGGTAATTTATTTAATTAATTTATTGATAGTGTAGTGTTAGGTTTAATTGTAACTTGGGTTAGGATTTATTTTACAGGTAATTTTGTAATTATTTTAACTAGGTATCTATTAAATAGTTAATAACTATTTAATAGCTATTGTACCTAGTTAAAATAAATACAAAGTTGCCTGTAAAATAAATATAAATCCTAAAATAGCTACAATATAATTATTTGTTATATTGTAGCTATATTAGGGTTTATTTTACAGGTAAGTATTTAGTTTTAAATAGGAATACTTTAGTTAATAAGATTTAATTTATTTTGTTAGATTAAAATTATATTTAATTTAGGGGGGTGTTAGCGTTAGGGTTAGATTTAGCTTTAGGGGTTAATACATTTATTAGAGTAGCGGCGAGGTCCGGTCAGCAGATTAGGGGTTAATACTTGAAGTTAGGTGGCGGCGACATTGGGGAGGGCAGATTAGGGGTTAATACTATTTATTATAGGGTTTGCGAGGCGGGAGTGCGGCGGTTTAGGGGTTAATAACTTTATTAGAGTAGCGGCAAGGTCCGGTCGGCAGATTAAGGGTTAATAAGTGTAGGTAGGTAGCGGCGATGTTGGGGGGGGCAGATTAGGGGTTAATAAATATAATGTAGGTGTCAGCGATGTTAGGGGCAGCAGATTAGGGGCACATAGGTATAATGTAGGTTGCGGCGGTGTACGGAGTGGCAGATTAGGGGTTAATAATATAATGCAGGTGTCAGCGATAGTGGGGGTGGCAGATTAGGGGTTAATAAGTGTATTGTTAGGGGTGTTTAGACTCGGGGTTCATGTTAGGGTGTTAGGTGCAGACTTAGAAAGTGTTTCCCCATAGGAAACACCGGGGCTGCGTTGGGAGCTTAACGCTGCTTTTTTGCAGGTGTTAGGTTTTTTTCATCCCAAACTGCCCCATTGTTTCCTATGGGGAATCGTGCAGGAGCACGTTTTGCCAGCTTACCGCTACCGTAAGCAATGCTGGTATTGAGGGTTGAAGTGGTGGTAAATTCGGCTCAACGCACCCTTTTTGGAGCCTAACGCAGCCCCTCAGACAACTCTCAATACCAGCGTTGTCTTAAGGGTGCGTTGGGAAAAAAGCGGCGTTAGCTACGCGGCTTTTTACCGACAAAACTCTAAATCTAGAGGAAAGTATCTTACAATTACTTCTTATTTCCCTTTCAGTGAATAGTTTCTTACAATCACCTTTTATTTCCCTTTCACAGTATAGTTTCTTACACTCACCTCTTATTTCACTTTCAGCGTTTAGTATCTTACAGTTACCTCTTATTTCACTTTCAGCGTATAATATCTTACAGTCACTTCTTTTTTATAAGTGTGATACGTTTTTGCTATGATGACACAATCTCGCCATTTTTAACTTTGCAAGAAAATCAGCAAGTTCTGCAGGAGGAAAAAGTTTACATGAAATGACCATGGAACAGTCACGTGTAGAAACTAAGGCCTAGATTTGGAGTTCGGCGGTAGCCGTGAAAACCAGCGTTAGAGGCTCCTAACGCTGGTTTTAGGCTACCGCCGGTATTTGGAGTCAGTGATTAAAGGGTCTAACGCTCACTTTTCAGCCGCGACTTTTCCATACCGCAGATCCCCCTACGCCATTTGCGTATCCTATCTTTTCAATGGGATCTTTCTAACGCCGGTATTTAGAGTCGTTTC
Source organism: Bombina bombina (assembly GCF_027579735.1). NCBI lineage: Eukaryota > Metazoa > Chordata > Amphibia > Anura > Bombinatoridae > Bombina > Bombina bombina. The sequence goes on from NC_069504.1 coordinate 583,224,159, forward strand.
TGAAGTGAGCGTTAGAGCTCTAACGACAAAATTCCAGCCGCCTGAAAATAGCAGGAGTTAAGAGCTTTCTGGCTAACGCCGGTTCATAAAGCTCTTAACTACTGTACCCTAAAGTACACTAACACCCATAAACTACCTATGTACCCCTAAACCGAGGTCCCCCCACATCGCCGACACTCGATTAAAATTTTTAACCCCTAATCTGCCGACCGCCACCTACGTTATACTTATGTACCCCTAATCTGCTGCCCCTAACACCGCCGACCCCTGTATTACATTTATTAACCCCTAACCTGCCCCCCACAACGTCGCCGCCAGCTACTTAAAATAATTAACCCCTAATCTTCCGACCGCAAAGCGCCGCCACCTACGTTATCCCTATGTACCCCTAATCTGCTACCCCTAACACCGCCGACCCCTATATTATATTTATTAACCCCTAATCTGCCCCCCTCAACGTCGCCGACACCTACCTACACTTATTAACCCCTAATCTGCCGAGCGGACCTGAGCGCTACTATAATAAAGTTATTAACCCCTAACCCGCCTCACTAACCCTATCATAAATAGTATTAACCCCTAATCTGCCCTCCCTAACATCGCCGACACCTAACTTCAATTATTAACCCCTAATCTGACGACCGGAGCTCACCGCTATTCTAATAAATGTATTAACCCCTAAAGCTAAGTCTAACCCTAACACTAACACCCCCCTAACTTAAATATAATTTACATCTAACGAAATTAATTAACTCTTATTAAATAAATGATTCCTATTTAAAGCTAAATACTTACCTGTAAAATAAATCCTAATATAGCTACAATATAAATTATAATTATATTATAGCTATTTTAGGATTAATATTTATTTTACAGGCAACTTGGTATTTATTTTAACTAGGTCCAATAGCTATTAAATAGTTAAGAACTATTTAATAGCTACCTAGTTAAAATAATAACAAATTTACCTGTAAAATAAATCCTAACCTAAGATATAATTAAACCTAACACTACCCTATCAATAAAATAATTAAATAAACTACCTACAATTACCTACAATTAACCTAACACTACACTATCAATACATTAATTAAACACAATTGCTACAAATAAATACAATTAAATAAACTAACTAAAGTACAAAAAATAAAAAAGAACTAAGTTACAAAAAATAAAAAAATATTTACAAACATAAGAAAAATATTACAACAATTTTAAACTAATTACACCTACTCTAAGCCCCCTAATAAAATAACAAAGCCCCCCAAAATAAAAAATTCCCTACCCTATTCTAAATTAAAAAAGTTACACGCTCTTTTACCTTACCAGCCCTGAACAGGGCCCTTTGCGGGGCATGCCCCAAGAATTTCAGCTCTTTTGCCTGTAAAAGAATAAATACAATACCCCCCCCCCCCAACATTACAACCCACCACCCACATACCCCTAATCTAACCCAAACCCCCCTTAAATAAACCTAACACTAAGCCCCTGAAGATCTTCCTACCTTGTCTTCACCATACCAGGTTCACCGATCCGTCCTGGCTCCAACATCTTCATCCAACCCAAGCGGGGGTTGGCGATCCATCATCCGGTGCTGAAGAGGTCCAGAAGAGGCTCCAAAGTCTTCCTAATATCCGGCAAGAAGAGGACATCCGGACCGGCAAACATCTTCTCCAAGCGGCATCTTCAATCTTCTTCCATCCGGTGCGGAGCGGGTCCATCTTGAAGCAGGCGACGCGGATCCATCCTCTTCTTCCGTTGTCTCCCGACGAATGACGGTTCCTTTAAGGGACGTCATCCAAGATGGCGTCCCTCGAATTCCGATTGGCTGATAGGATTCTATCAGCCAATCGGAATTAAGGTAGGAATTTTCTGATTGGCTGATAGAATCAGCCAATCAGAATCAAGTTCAATGCGATTGGCTGATCCAATCAGCCAATCAGATTGAGCTCGCATTCTATTGGCTGTTCCGATCAGCCAATAGAATGCGAGCTCAATCTGATTGGCTGATTGGATCAGCCAATCGGATTGAACTTGATTCTGATTGGCTGATTCCATCAGCCAATCAGAAAATTCCTACCTTAATTCCGATTGGCTGATAGAATCCTATCAGCCAATCGGAATTCGAGGGACGCCATCTTGGATGACGTCCCTTAAAGGAACCGTCATTCGTCGGGAGACAACGGAAGAAGAGGATAGATCCGCGTCGCCTGCTTCAAGATGGACCCGCTCCGCACCGGATGGAAGAAGATTGAAGATGCCGCTTGGAGAAGATGTTTGCCGGTCCGGATGTCCTCTTCTTGCCGGATAGGAGGAAGACTTTGGAGCCTCTTCTGGACCTCTTCAGCACCGGATGATGGATCGCCAACCCCCGCTTGGGTTGGATGAAGATGTTGGAGCCAGGACGGATCGGTGAACCTGGTATGGTGAAGACAAGGTAGGAAGATCTTCAGGGGCTTAGTGTTAGGTTTATTTAAGGGGGGTTTGGGTTAGATTAGGGGTATGTGGGTGGTGGGTTGTAATGTTGGGGGGGGGGTATTGTATTTATTCTTTTACAGGCAAAAGAGCTGAAATTCTTGGGGCATGCCCCGCAAAGGGCCCTGTTCAGGGCTGGTAAGGTAAAAGAGCTTGTAACTTTTTTAATTTAGAATAGGGTAGGGAATTTTTTATTTTGGGGGGCTTTGTTATTTTATTAGGGGGCTTAGAGTAGGTGTAATTAGTTTAAAATTGTTGTAATATTTTTCTTATGTTTGTAAATATTTTTTTATTTTTTGTAACTTAGTTCTTTTTTATTTTTTGTACTTTAGCTAGTTTATTTAATTGTATTTATTTGTAGGAATTGTGTTTAATTAATGTATTGATAGTGTAGTGTTAGGTTAATTGTAGGTAATTGTAGGTAGTTTATTTAATTAATTTATTGATAGGGTAGTGTTAGGTTTAATTATATCTTAGGTTAGGATTTATTTTACAGGTAAATTTGTTATTATTTTAACTAGGTAACTATTAAATAGTTCTTAACTATTTAATAGCTATTGTACCTGGTTAAAATAATTAAAAAGTTGCCTGTAAAATAAATATTAATCCTAAAATAGCTATAATATAATTATAATTTATATTGTAGCTATATTAGGATTTATTTTACAGGTAAGTATTTAGCTTTAAATAGGAATAAGTTATTTAATAAGAGTTAATTTATTTCGTTAGATGTAAATTATATTTAACTTAGGGGGGTGTTAGTGTTAGGGTTAGACTTAGCTTTAGGGGTTAATACATTTATTATAGTAGCGGTGAGGTCCGCTCGGCAGATTAGGGGTTAATAATTGAAGGTAGGTGTCGGCGATGTTAGGGAGGGCAGATTAGGGGTTAATACTATTTATGATAGGGTTAGTGAGGCGGATTAGGGGTTAATAACTTTATTATAGTAGCGCTCAGGTCCGCTCGGCAGATTAGGAGTTAATAAGTGTAGGCAGGTGTCGGCGACGTTGAGGGGGGCAGATTAGGGGTTAATAAATATAATATAGGGGTCGGCGATGTTAGGGCAGCAGATTAGGGGTACATAGGGATAACGTAGGTTGCGGCGGTTTACGGAGCGGCAGATTAGGGGTTAAAAAAATATGCAGGTGTCAGCGATAGCGGGGGCGGCAGATTAGGGGTTAATAAGTGTAAGGTTAGGGATGTTTAGACTCGGGGTACATGTTAGGGTGTTAGGTGCAGACGTAGAAGTGTTTCCCCATAGCAAAAAATGGGGCTGCGTTAGGAGCTGAACGCTGCTTTTTTGCAGGTGTTAGGTTTTTTTTCAGCTCAAACAGCCCCATTGTTTCCTATGGGAGAATCGTGCACAAGCACGTTTTTGAGGCCGGCCGCGTCCGTAAGCAACTCTGGTATCGAGAGTTGCATTTGCGGTAAAAATGCTCTACGCTCCTTTTTTGGAGCCTAACGCAGCATTTGTTTAAACTCTCGATACCAGAGTTAAATTTATGGTGCGGCCAGAAAAAAGCCCGCGGAGCGTTAACAGCCCTTTTACCGCCAAACTCCAAATCTAGGCCTAATTTAATAAGAAGGAAGATAATACGCTTTTAATTTTTCTAATATAAATTTCACAGTGTTTTTTTGCACTTGTAGTGTAGTTTTATTATAATTTCTACTTTGCACTTTAAATCGTTTCTTTCCTGCACAATTTCAATAAAAAATTTAATTTTTCCATAAAATACGATTTTTGCAGAATAATTTTGTTACAATTTTTAATGTGATTAAACAATACAATTTATATTTCAATATTTATTCTTTTTATTTAAAAATTATGATTGTGTTTGTCCTAATGTAATGTATGTATCACCTTCACATACTTAAAAGTAGGGAACACCCCATTGTGAGACACACTGATCTCAAGGAAAAAAAATGCCTTTATAGAACTAGGACATGGGTAGTATCTCACAATCCCAGACAGCTTTATAGAATTGGGCCCTAAGTATCAAATTTTGTGTATAGACAACAGTTTCCAGAATTAAATTACAGGAAAAGCAGGCAGGGTATGCAATGAAAGTACAGTGTTTTATATCAAGAATAATTTAAACTTTTTATAAGGCATTTGAATTGAGTTTTATATCCATAATGTCAATTTGACTAGAGCTATTTAAACACACATCATTCACCATTTAAGCTGAATTGCAATGTCTTCATCAGCTGTTTTTTTACACCAAGCATTTGATGTAGATATGGGAAATGAAACAGCTAAGACAAAACCTCAATAATGATGATGCACAGTTAATGCTATTTAGAAATTTCAATGACATAGTAATGATGGCCTTGCTTATGCAAACCAGTTAAACGGACACTAGATATCTTTAAGTTGAAAGACAATTCTTTTGTCTTGCTAAATAATAATATCAGCCAAGTCTACACATGTTTAAAACAATTTAACATTGTGTTTGCTGCACTTGGTTTTCAGTAGATAAACTACAACCACCACTGGACTCATCTGGAGAAGCCAGTTCAGACTTGAGTCTGCAGACAACAAGTCTAGCTACAGCCACTATGTTAATATAAAGTGCAATGTTTTGCTGTTACTATCTGCTAAAGCCAATTAGGGATATATATGTATCAGGGTTAGCCTTGATAAGTCTGCGGTGGGCTTTTTCATTCATTTTCATTTTTCATTTAGAAAATCCACAATCTTCACAGTTAAATTACATAATAATAAACTATATTGGAAAGTTGTTTTACTAGACATATTTCAACATTTTATATTCAAATTTTCCGGCATTTACAGTCCCTTTAAATTATTGTGCTGTGTAATTCATTGATATATATATATATATATATATATATATATATATAGTGATGTCGCGAACCTAAAAATTTCGGTTCGCGAATGGCGGACTCGAACTTCCGCAACTGTTCGCGAACCGGCGAACCGCCATAGACTTTAATAGGCAGGCGAACTTTAAAACCAACAGGGACTCTTTCTGGCCACAATAGTGATGGAAAAGTTGTTTCAAGGGAACTAACACCTGGACTGTGGCATGCCGGAGGGGAATCCATGGCAAAACTCCCACGGAAAATTACATAGTTGATACAGAGTCTGTTTTTAAGCCATAAAGGGCATAAATCACCTAACATTCCTAAATTGTTTGAAATAACGTGCTTTAAAACATCAGGTATGATGTTGTATCGATCAGGTAGTGTAAGGGTTACGCCCGCTTCACAGTGACAGACCAAACTCCCCATGTAACGCACCGCAAACAACCGCAAACAGTCCATCTGCACAACCACGAGATAGATAGATTTGATAGATAGATACATAGATTACATAGATCAATATATGCAATATACATTTGATAGATACAATTGATAGTTAGATAGATTTGATAGATAAATAGATAGATTTGATAAATATATAATTTCCCAGGCAGAGAATTTCAAGACGTGCGATCTGTGACCCATGGTAAGGTTCCCAGAGGCAGTTGCGGCGCCAGGGGAGGTGTATATGGCATGGATTTTAGGAACCGGGAGATGGAAAAAGATGCTTGGTCGGTCCTCCTACTTCAAATTTGGGGCACTGCGCTTGCAATCTACTGTGCCATCAGATATGAGTGGTGTGTTAAGTAGTACTATTCTTAGCAGTTTAATCCCTGTTATGTGCCTTTTTTTTGGTTTGGGTTTTGAAGCCACAGTGCAGCACCAGAGGCCAGAAAAATTAGGCATGTACACATGCCTGAAAAATTAGGTATTGTTGCAGCTGCTGCTGTAGCAGTGGCCAGAAAAATTGATGTTTGTTTGACAGTTAGAAAGTCCCCTAAAACATTGCGTCTTGAAACCTAGTTGTTGGCGGATAAGTCACGCAAGTCATCAGGCATTTGAAGATAAAATACAGCAGCGTGTGGACCATTTTTAGCCCAAGGCAGCTCATCTCATCAGGCCTTTTTTACTCAAATGTATCGCCCCCAATGTCAGTCCCTTCGGGATCCATCCCTTATTCATTTTAATAAAGGTGAGATAATCAAGACTTTTTTGACCTAGGCGACTTCTCTTCTCAGTGACAATACCTTCTGCTGCACTGAAGGTCCTTTCTGACAGGACACTTGAAGCGGGGCAGGCCAGAAGTTCGATTGCAAATTGGGATAGCTCAGGCCACAGGTCAAGCCTGCACACCCAGTAGTCAAGGGGTTCATCGCTTCTCAGAGTGTCGAGATCCGCAGTTAATGCGAGGTAGTCTGCTACCTGTCGGTTGAGTCGTTCTCTGAGGCTGGATCCCGAAGGGCTGTGGCGATGCATAGGAGTTAAAAAGGTCCGCATGCCCTCCATCAACAACACGTCTGGAAAGCATCCTGTCCTTGCCAGTGTGGTCGTGGGAGGAGGAGGATTACTTTCATCTCTTCCCCTGTTAGATTCCCATTGTGCTGTGACATCACCCTTATACACTGTGTAAAGCATACTTTTTAATTTATTTTTGAACTGCTCCATCCTTTCCGACTTGCGGGAATTCTGTAACATTTCAGTAACTTTATGCTTATACCGGGGGTCTAGTAGCGTGGACACCCAGTACAGTTCGTTCTCCTTCAGCTTTTTTATACGAGTGTCCCTCAACAGGCACAACAGCATGAAAGGCCCCATTTGCACAAGGTTGGATGCCGAGCTACTCATGTCCTGTTCCTCGTCCTCACTGATCTCACTGAAGGTATCTTTTCCCCCCCAGCCACGTACAACACCACGGGTACCAGATAGGTGACAACAACGAGCACCCTGGGATGCCTGTTGTGCTTGGTCTTCCTCCTCCTCAAAGCCACATTCCTCCTCTGACTCCTCTTCCTCACAATCCTCTTCCTGCGTTGCCGCTGGTCCAGCAAGCGATGCTGATAAGGCTGTTTCTGGTGGTGATGGAGACCACAACTCTTCCTCTTCACGCTCATCTATGGCCTGATCCAGCACTCTTCACAGGGCATGCTCCAGGAAAAAAACAAATGGTATGATGTCGCTGATGGTGCTTTCGGTGCGACTGACTAGGTTTGTCACCTCCTCAAAAGGACACATGAGCCTACAGGCATTGCGCATGAGCGTCCAGTAACGTGGCAAAAAAATCCCCAGCTCCCCAGAGGCTGTCCTAGCACCCCGGTCATACAAATACTCGTTAACAGCTTTTTCTTGTTGGAGCAGGCGGTCGAACATTAGGAGTGTTGAATTCCAACGTGTCGGGCTGTCGCAAATCAAGCGCCTCACTGGCAGGTTGTTTCGCCGCTGGATATCTGACAAGTGCGCCATGGCCGTGTAGGAACACCTGAAATGGCCACACACCTTCCTGGCGTGCTTCAGGACGTCCTGTAAGCCTGGGTACTTATGCACAAAGCGTTGTACAATCAGATTAAACACATGCACCATGCACGACACATGTGTCAACTTGCCCAATTTCAATGCCGCCACCAAATTACTTCCGTTGTCAGAAACCACTTTGCCGATCTCCAGTTGGTGCGGAGTCAGCCACTGATCCACCTGTGCGTTCAGGGCGGACAGGAGTGCTGGTGCGGTGTGACTCTCTGCTTTCAGGCAAGTCAACCCCAAGACGGCGTGACACTGCCGTATCCGGGATGTGGAATTGTACCTGGGGAGCTGGGGGGGTGCCGTTGATGTGGAGCAAGACACAGCAGCAGAAGAGGACTCAGCCGAGGAGGTTATGGAAGAGGATGGAGTAGGAGGAGTAGAGGAGGTGGCAGCAGGCCTGCCTGCAAGTCGTGGCGGTGTCACCAACTCCTCTGCAGAGCCAGGCATTCCATGCTTGGCAGCCATCAGCAGGTTTACCCAATGCGCAGTGTAGGTGATATACCTGCCCTGACCATGCTTTGCAGACCAGCTATCAGTGGTCAGATGGACCCTTGCCCTAACGCTGTGTGCCAGACATGCCATTACTTCCTTTCGCACAATCCAGTACAGGTTGGGGATTGCCTTTTGTGCAAAGAAATTTTGCCCGGGTACCTTCCACTGCGGTGTCCCAATAGCTACAAATTTTTTGAATGCCTCAGACTCCACCAGCTTGTATGGTAAAAGCTGGTGGGCTAACAGTTCAGACAAGCCAGCAGTCAGACGCCGGGTAAGGGGATGACATTGGCTTCTTACGCTGAAACTTGTCCTCGACAGACACCTGACTGTGGGCAGATGAGCAGGAACTGCTCCGGAAGAGATACGGATTGGCGGATGGTTGAGAGGGGGCAAGGAGCACAGCAGTGGTTGACATGGCTGAAGATGCTGGACCAGGAGGAGGATGGCGGCTTTGAGTTTGTGTGCTGCTTGTCCTCATGTGTTCATCCCATAGGCGTTTGTGATGTGAGATCATGTGCCTTCGCAAAGTAGTTGTACCTAGGTGGGTGTTGGACTTCCCACGACTCAGTTTCTTTTGGCACAGGTTGCAAATGGCATTGCTGTTGTCAGAGGCAGACACATAAAAAAAATACCACACTGCTGAGCTGTGCGATGACGGCATTCTGGTGGTGGCAACAGCATGCGTTGATTGGCGTGCTGTCTGGATGACCCCGGGTGCCGATGTGCCGATGCATGCTGTCTGTGCCACTAGCTCCTTGTGATGACCTCCCCCTGCTTCCAACTCGTCTCCTCCTCCTGCTCCTCTCTGTCTCCCCATCTGAACTTTCCACCTGTTCTTCTTCTCTTCTACCGGGCGCCCACGTGACACCCACGGACGCATCGTCATCATCAACCCCTTCACTTGTATCTGACAACTCAACAACGGAAGCAACGGCGGGTACAACATCATCATCATCATCACACTGTGCGTCGTCCATGTCTGTAATGCTGCCTGACTGAGACATATCACAGTTATCTACATCCTCTGTCAATGATGGTTGCGCATCACTCATTTCTTCACACTGAGGTGTACATAACTCCTCTGACAGATAAAGTGAGGTGGCTGTGTTGCTAGTGTCGGTGGCGGCAGCAAGCGGGCAAGTGGTAAGTTGAGAGGTGCCCGCAGCTAAGCTAGAGGAGGAGGATGGTGCGTCAAGGTTACGAGTGGAAGCTGTAGAAGATTGGGTGTTCTGTGTTATAAAGTCAACTATTTCATCAGAACTTTTCGTGTTCATGGTATGTGGCCTAACACTGGGCATTATTCTATGGCCAAAGGGAATCACAGCACCACGACCACGACGGCCCCTGCGGGTTGGCCTGCCTCGGCCTGTCATTGTTTTTTCAATTAGTGCTACTATGCCTGCAAGCTACTGTGAGTGGGCACAGTATACGCTGTGAGCCTGACACAAAAAAATAGACTGATGTTTCACAGTCAATTTTTTTTTATTTTATTAAATGTACACTGACACTACTATTAAACAAGATAATATGAGTGGTAGCACTGGGCAAGTGGGCACAGTATACACTGTGAGCCTGACACAAAAAAGCAGACTGATGTTTCACAGTCAAAATAGTTTTTTTATTTTTAAAATGTACACTTACACTACTATTAAACAAGATATGAGTGGTGGTGGCACTGGGCAAGTAGGCACAGTATATGCTGTAAGCCTGACACACAGGCTGGCAGTGGCAGGCTGGCCTGGCAACTGAAATTAGATTACACTAGCAGACTGATGTAAAAGTTGTTTTTTTTTTAAATTTACACTACTGTTTCACCAGATATGAGTGGTGTGGTACTGAGCAAGTAGGCACAGTATATGTTGTGAGCCTGACACACAGGCTGACAGTGGCAGGCTGGCCTGGCAACTGAAATTAGATTACACTAGCAGACTGATGTAAAAAAAATTTTTTTTAAATTTACACTAATGTTACACCAGATATGAGTGGTGGCACTGAGCAAGTAGGCACAGTATATGCTGTGAGCCTGACACACAGGCTGGCAGTGGCAGGCGGGTAACTGCTATTAGATTACACTAGCAAACTGATGTAAAAGTTTTTTTTTTTTTTAAATTTACACTACTGTTACACCAGATATGAGTGGTGGCACTGAGCAAGTAGGCACAGTATATGATGTGAGCCTGACACACAGGCTGGCAGTGGCAGGCTGGCCTAGCAACTGAAATTAGATTACACTAGCAGACTGATGTAAAAGTTTTTTTTTTAAAATTTACACTACTTTTCAACCAGATATGACTGGTGGCACTGAGCAAGTAGGCACAGTATATGCTGTGAGCCTGACACACAGGCTGGCAGTAGCAGGCTGGCCTGGCAACTGAAATTAGATTACACTACCAGACTGATGTAAAAGTTTTTTTTTTTTAAATTTACACTACTGTTACACCAGATATGAGTGGTGTGGCACTGGGCAAGTGGGTCTGGCACACACGCTGGCAGGCAGGCAGGCAACAGCAATTAGATTACACTAGCAGTCTGATGTTTCACAGTCAAAAAAGTTATTTTTTTTTTTAATTTACACTACTGTTACACCAGATATGACTGGTGGTGGCACTGAGCAAGTAGGCACAGTATATGCTGTGAGCCTGACACACAGGCTGGCAGTGGCAGGCAGGCAACTGCTATTAGATTACACTAGCAGACTGATGTAAAAGTTTTTTGTTTTTTTTTAAATTACACTACTGTTACACTAGCCAGATATGAGTGGTGGCACAGAGCAAGTAGGGACAGTATATGCTGTGAGCCTGACACACAGGATGGCAGTGGCAGGCTGGCCTGGCAAATGAAATTAGATTACACTAGCAGACTGATGTAAAAGTTTGCTTTTTTTAAATTTACACTAATGTTACACCAGATATGAGTGGTGGCACTGAGCAAGTAGGCACAGTATATGCTGTGAGGCTGACACACAGGCTGGCAGTGGCAGGCTGGCCTAGCAACTGAAATTAGATTACACTAGCAGACTGATGTAAAAGTTTTTTTTTTTAAATTACACTACTATTACACTAGCCAGATAGGAGTGGTGGCACAGAGCAAGTAGGGACAGTATATACTGTGAGCCTGACACACAGGATGGCAGTGGCAGGCTGGCCTGGAAAATGAAATTAGATTACACTAGCAGACTGATGTAAAACATTTTTTTTTTTAAATTTACACTAATGTTACACCAGATATGAGTGTTGGCACTGAGCAAGTAGGCACAGTATACACTGTGAGCCTGACACAAAAAAGCAGACTGATGTTTCACAGTCAAAATATTTTTTTTATTTTTAAAATGTACACTTACACTACTATAAAACAAGATAATATGAGTGGTGGCACTGGACCAGTGGGCACAGTATACGCTGTGAGCCTGACACAAAAAAGCAGACTGATGTTTCACAGTCAAAATAGTTTTTTTATTTTTAAAATGTACACTTACACTACTATAAAACAAGATAATATGAGTGGTGGCACTGGACCAGTGGGCACAGTATACGCTGTGAGCCTGACACAAAAAAGCAGACTTATGTTTCACAGTCAAAATAGTTTTTTTATTTTTAAATGTACACTTACACTACTATTAAACAAGATAATATGAGTGGTGGTGGCACTGGGCAAGTAGGCACAGTATATGCTGTAAACCTGACACACAGGCTGGCAGTGGCAAGCTGGCCTGGCAACTGAAATTAGATTACACTAGCAGACTGATGTAAAAGTTTTTTTTTTTTTAAATTTACACTACTGTTTCACCAGTTATGAGTGGTGTGGTACTGAGCAAGTAGGCACAGTATATGTTGTGAGCCTGACACACAGGCTGGCAGTGGCAGGCTGGCCTGGCAACTGAAATTAGAATACACTAGCAGACTGATGTAAACATTTTTTTTTTTAAATTTACACTAATGTTACACCAGATATGAGTGGTGGCACTGAGCAAGTAGGCACAGTATATGCTGTGAGCCTGACACACAGGCTGGCAGTGGCAGGCGGGTAACTGCTATTAGATTACACTAGCAAACTGATGTAAAAGTTGTTGTTTTTTTAAATTTACACTACTGTTACACCAGATATGAGTGGTGGCACTGAGCAAGTAGGCACAGTATATGCTGTGAGCCTGACACACAGGCTGGCAGTGGCAGGCTGGCCTAGCAACTGAAATTAGATTACACTACAAGACTGATGTAAAAGTTGTTTTTTTTTTAAATTTACACTACTGTTATACCAGATATGAGTGGTGGCACTGAGCAAGTAGGTACAGTATATGCTGTGAGCCTGACACACAGGCTGGCAGTAGCAGGCTGGTCTGGCAACTGAAATTAGATTATACTAGCAGACTGATGTAAAAGTAGTTTTTTTTTTAAATTTACACTACTGTTACACCAGATATGAGTGGTGTGGCACTGGGCAAGTGGGTCTGGCACACACGCTGGCAGGCAGGCAACAGCAATTAGATTACACTAGCAGACTGATGTTTCACAGTCAAAAAAGTTTTTTTTTTTTAATTTACACTACTGTTACACCAGATATGACTGGTGGTGGCACTGAGCAAGTAGGCACAGTATATGCTGTGAGCCTGACACACAGACTGGCAGTGGCAGGCTGGCCTGGCAAATGAAATTAGATTACACTAGCAGACTGATGTAAAAGTTTTGTTTTTTTTAATTTACAGTAATGTTACACCAGATATGACTGGTGGTGGCACTGAGCAAGTAGGCACAGTATATGCTGTGAGCCTGACACACAGGCTGGCAGTGGCAGGCTGGCCTGGCAAATTAAATTAGATTACACTAGCAGACTGGTGTAAAAGTTTTTTTTTTTTTAATTTACACTAATGTTACACCAGATATGACTGGTGGTGGCACTGAGTAAGTAGGCACAGTATATGCTGTGAGCCTGACACACAGGCTGGCAGTGGCAGGCAGGCAACTGCTATTAGATTACACTAGCAGACTGATGTTTCACAGTCAAAAAAGTTTTGTTTTTTTAATTTACACTACTGTTACACCAGATATGACTGGTGGTGGCACTGAGCAAGTAGGCACAGTATATGCTGTGAGCCTGACACACAGACTGGCAGTGGCAGGCTGGCCTGGCAAATGAAATTAGATTACACTAGCAGACTGGTGTAAAAGTTTTGTTTCTTTTAATTTACAGTAATGTTACACCAGATATGACTGGTGGTGGCACTGAGCAAGTAGGCACAGTATATGCTGTGAGCCTGACACACAGGCTGGCAGTGGCAGGCTGGCCTGGCAAATTAAATTAGATTACACTAGCAGACTGGTGTAAAAGTTTTTTTTTTTTTAATTTACACTAATGTTACACCAGATATGACTGGTGGTGGCACTGAGCAAGTAGGCACAGTATATGCTGTGAGCCTGACACACAGGCTGGCAGTGGCAGGCAGGCAACTGCTATTAGATTACACTAGCAGACTGATGTAAAAGTTTTTTTTTTTAAATTACACTACTGTTACACTAGCCAGATATGAGTGGTGGCACAGAGCAAGTAGGGACAGTATATGCTGTGAGCCTGACACACAGGATGGCAGTGGCAGGCTGGCCTGGCAAATGAAATTAGATTACACTAGCAGACTGATGTAAAAGTTTTTTTAAAAAAAATTTACACTAATGTTACACCAGATATGAGTGGTGGCACTGAGCAAGTAGGCACAGTATATGCTGTGAGGCTGACACACAGGCTGGCAGTGGCAGGCTGGCCTGGCAACTGAAATTAAATTACACTAGCAGACTGATGTAAAAGGTTTTTTTTTTAAATTTACACTAATGTTACACCAGATATGAGTGGTGGCACTGAGCAAGTAGGCACAGTATATGCTGTGAGCCTGACACACAGGCTGGCAGTGCCAGGCAGGCAACTGCTATTAGATTACAAAGAAAAAAAAAGAAAAAAAAAAAAGATGTAGCCCTAAAAAGGGCTTTTTGGGGTGCTGTCCTTACAGCAGAGATCAGATGAGTCCTTCAGGACTGTAGTGGACACTGAATACACGAGCCTAGCTATCAGTTTCCCTATAAAATCAGCAGCAGCTACACTATCCCTTATCTCACTAAGAATGCAGGATCAGAATGAATCTAAAATGGCTGCTGCCCAGGAGCTGGGAGGGTCTGGGAGGGAGTGTCTGATGCTGATTGGCTGTAATGTGTCTGCAGACTGTGAGATACAGGGTCAAAGTTTACTCAATGATGATGAAAAGGGGGCGGACCGAACATCGCATATGTTCGCCCGCCGCGGCGAACGCGAACAAGCTATGTTCGCCGGGAACTGTTCTCTGGCGAACTATTCGCGACATCACTATATATATATATATATATATATATATATATATATATATATATATATATATATATATATATATATATATATTGCTGTATTGCTGTATTGCTGCATATTTATTTCCTGAAATAATAAAATATTACATGTGCAAGAATCTTGTGATAAGTTTCTCACAAGACACCAAAATATTTTTGGAAAACAAAGCTTCCCCTAATGTATATGACCAAGAATTTGCAACATGTTTGTTCCTTTTTTTGCTAACTAAATAAGTTGCTGTGGGATAGTCACCTTAATTCCTTTTGTTCCCCTATTTCCCAATATCCTTTCTCTTCCCTCATCAGTTTCTTCCCTTTTATTTATACCTGATTTACAAATCTTATTTTTTTTTTCAACACAACCTCACTTAACTAGTGATATGTGTTTGTTGAAAATTCTTATAGGATAATAACAGCTAAATATCTGCTTTGCATAGACAAAAAAGAATAGATTTATTATATGTATATTTATTACACATGTGAATTTTGTCACCTTTGTGAGGAAACAATGGTGGCCGCCAGCTATATTCGGCTATTTTTAGAGTTGGATTTCTAGTGGCGACCAGTGAAGTTTTAAGTTGTTGGAGCAAAATATTCTGCCATTTCCATAACCATAGTAAGTGTTGTTTTGCATCATTTTAAAACAGAAACTGTGACATTTATTCATTATTTTATGTCCATTTGTTATACAATTTAGTTAAAACATAGTTGATCAGAAATAAATCACTGAATGAACTAAAACGGTCAAGATGTTACTGGGCGCTGACAATTGTTTTCCTCTTTTTTTTTTGGTTTTCAAAGCTTTATTAAGGATTAAAGAAAAGAACAGTACATACATCAAAAAAGAAATGATAAAGTACATAACGTTAGGCCCATTCTCCGCCACATTGTCTACAACAGAGCCATAAAGTCTTCAAAGTCCTTGAATAGTATGGAAGTGGCGGATAGGGCGGAAACAGCTCCACCCTCCCGCTCATGCATGCATTGATGTATAACAAAAGGAAGAAATATCACAACTGTTCTATAATATATAACCTGATTAAGTACGGATAATACAAGTAGGAGAGATAAGAATTCCCACATCAGCAACAAGGGAACTCTGAGAGAGAAAAGGGAAAGGAAGAGAAGAGGGGGAGGGAGAGAGAGAGAAAAAAAGGGGGGAGGGGAAAGGGCGGGGAAGGGGGAAGAAGATTGGGATGGTGTCCCAACAAGCCACAGTAAGGCAAATGAGTACACAGTATCAGATAATCAGGGACGTCTCTATGCATTTGCACCTGAGACAGAAGACGCCTGTTTCCAGCGGTCTAGCATATATTCATGAATTTCTGCCCTATCATCTCTCAAGAATCTGTATTTCTCAAGTGATAGGTATCTTTCGACTTGAGTGGTCCACTCCCGGATTGTGGGGGCTTCAACACTCTTCCATTTCCTCGGGACGAGAGATTTAGCGCTATTAATCATTATAAGAAACAGCTGCTTTGTTGGTTTATCTCTAAATTTGGGGAGGTCATGATACAATAATAGGTTGGGTGAACTAGGGACGGGGGATCCTATTATTGTCTCCATTTTATCCAAGACTGAGTGCCAATATGGTTCAATGTGCCTACATCCCCACCATATGTGTATGAGGGTGCCCCGCTCCCCGCAACTGCACCAGCACTTCCCATCTGTCTGTTTATATATTTTCTGTAATCTGTCAGGCGTAAGGTACCACCTTGACAGGTATTTGTAACTTGATTCTAGCACTCTGGCCTAGACAGAAGCTTTCGCGTGGGCCCTGAATATCTTATTCCACTCATTAGTGGAAGGAGGTGGAACAAGTTCTTTGTTCCACTGCTGCGTGTACTCAGGGAGCGGCACGTCCCCATGGGAAAGGAGCAGACGGTAAGCTATTGAGATCATATGCCTAGGTATGTGTGGTAATAAGCATAAGGATTCTAGTGTTGTTGGTTGTCTAGTTATCTGACTAGTGCTTTTACTGGTCGATAGAAAGCGTTGGAGTTGCGTATGGAAATACCACAAGAGCTCCAGCCCAGTGCGTTCCAAATCAGCTCTACTCTTGAGTTTCCGTTCTGAAAGAAGTTGTTGGAAGGTCACTTGTGATATCAGTGTTTTGTCGGTCCGTGTCTTTTGTGTGCAAGTGAAGGGCAAATCTAGATTGTCTAAGAATGGAGTGAGTGGGGACGGGTTCAAGGTTATATAGGGATACTTAATTATGGTACGGTCCCAACATGCAAAGAATTCCCGAAGGAATGGGTAGCTGTTTATCAATTTTGGCCTAAATTTAGGTGGAACCCATCCCAAGGTTCCCACATTTTGTGTTCCCAGGATTGTTTTAAAAATTTGGACCCAGGTTTTATCTTTAGAATCATGACACCACTCCACCTGGTGCTGGAGGGTGATTGCCTTTTTGTATGTAACAAGGATGGCAACTCCCAGACCTCCTCTGTCCTTAGGTAGATAAAGAGTTTTTCGCGCAATGCACGGTCTCACTCCCTTCTATATAAACTCTTCCAACACGCCTTGCAGTTTGTTCAGGTAGTGAGTGGGTAGGGGTATCGGGAGAGTCTGGAGAAAATACAATATTCTAGGCAGGATGTTCATTTTAACAATACCGATTCTACCAAGCCAAGAAATCGGCTTATTTCTCCAAGAAGAAAGATCTCCTGTGACTGTGGTTAGTAGATTTATATAATTTACTTCATAAAGTGCGTCAGCAGACGGAGTGAGGTATATCCCCAGATATTTGAGGGAGCGGGTCTGGATACATAGAGGGCTTAGTGAAGAGAGCTGACTAAGTTCTTGCTGTGGAAGGTTAATGTTTAAAAGTTCAGATTTAGATTTGTTTAGAAGAAAGTTTGAGAACCTACCATATACCTCAAATTCTCTCAGCACCTCTGGGAGTGACGTCAAGGGATTAGACAGGGAGAGCAAAACGTCATCCGCATACATGGATAACTTGTGTTCCCGGTCTCCTATACGGATACCGGAGATATTTTCATTATTTCTAATTCTCTGGGCTAAGACTTCCATGACCAGGGCAAACAGCAGTGGTGACAGGGGACACCCCTGTCTGGTGCTGTTTGAAATACTAAGTGGGTCAGAGAGGATGTTATTTACCCTAACCTGTGCTGAAGGGGCTGCATAAAGGGAGAAAACTCTGTGAACAAAGGCCAGACCAAACCCCATCTTTGACAGGACCGCTTTCAGAAAATTCCAGCTGATCCAGTCGAAGGCTTTCTCCGCGTCCGTAGACACAAGAACCGCCGGGATTCCCTGGGTTTGTGCAAAATTACTAAGAAGGGTAGCCTTTATGGTATTGTCCCTAGCCTCACGGCCAGGCACAAAACCCACCTGGTTAGGCGAGATCAATTGAGGTAAAAATTTGTTTAGTCTGTTGGAGAGAATTTTGGCAAATATATTTATGTCCACGTTGAGAAGTGAAATTGGTCTGAAGTTCTCAGGTTTATTAGGTGGCTTGCCTGGTTTTGGGATGGTCATAATATGGGCCAGAAGCATGGAAGGGGGAAATCCCTGGGAGGTGTCTATTGAGTTGAACATGCAGGCAAGATGGGGTGACAGTATTGGTTTATAAAGTTTATAATATTTGTCACTAAAGCCGTCAGGGCCAGGGCTCTTACCTACCAGTAGGTCGTCAATTATATTTGATACTTCCTCTGAGGTGATCAAGGCATCAAGTGTCTCCCTATCCATTTGTGAAAGGGATGGTAAAGTAATGGAGTCCAGGTAGGAACCTAGGTCTGGAAAAGTCAAGTCCCCACCTCCCTTCAGGGGGGGATGGGAAGGATTCTGTATGTTGTAAACATTGTGGTAGTATGTACGTAGAGTCTCAGCAATATCTGGACTATTTGTGTACGTGGTGTTAAGCCTGTCTTTTATGGAATGAATGTGGGTTTTCAGTGATTTTCTCTTCATGGCTCTCGCCAATAATTTCCCGGGTTTGTCCCCAAACTCATAGTACTTTTGCTGGCTTCTTAATGCCATCTTTTGGTACTCAATAGTATGCAGGTTTTGAACTTCCCCTCTAGCCTGCTTTAGCTCTGCAACAGTGTGGGTGTCTAGTGGTGTTTTTTTGTGTTTCTTTTCTAGGTCACGTATAGTGGTTAAAAGTGATGAGAATTTGATTCTAGTCTGTTTTGCCAGGATGGCTTTTTGTTTGATTAATTCCCCTCTCAATACACACTTATGTGCCTTCCAAATAGTGTGTTTGGAAGTTCTGCTATGTTGTTTAGAAGGAAATAGTCGGTAAGCGCAGTCTCTATCTTACCCTTGATTACTTGATTATTGAGCATATGTTCGTCAAATTTCCATAGAAAGGGGCGGTCCGGAGTCGTAGGCCAATTTAATTTACAAAGGACTGGGGCATGGTCAGATCAGGTCATAGGAAGAATTTGTGTTTGTACCACTTGAGCTAATGTCCCTTGGTCAGTGAATATGTAGTCAATTCTTGTGTATAAGTCGTGGGGGTGTGAAAAAAAGGTGTAGTCACATCTCGTGGGATACTGAGTCCTCCATGTATCATGTATTGCTAACTCTTCCAACCTGGCATTACATTGTTTGATGACTCTTTTTGGGATAGAGGCTACTCCCTTAGAGGTGTCGAGTGGTGGGTCTAGGGGCACGTTAAAATCTCCTGCAAGGAGCAAAGCCCCCTTCTGCAGTTCCAAAATTTTATTTGCTAGTTTTGTCATAAATTTATTTTGATTTTGATTTGGGAAGTACGCGTTCACCAAAGTCACTGGCTTGTTGTGTAGAGAGCCCACTATTATCAAATAGCGACCCTCTGGGTCCCTTTCCTCATGTGTCACATTAAAGGCTGTTGAGTGCTTTATAAGGATTCCCACCCCATTTCTTTTAGTAGGGCCAGAAGCAAAGAACATTAGTGGAAATTTGGTATTAAGCCAGCAGGGTTCCCTCCCTTTCTAAAAATGGGTCTCTTGTAGATATATGATGTTGCAGTGCAGTCTAGTTACGTCTCGTATTAAATTAGACCTCTTTTCCGGTATGTTAATACCCTTGACATTAAGCGTCATAATAGTTAGATTGTGCATGGCCTGAAGTGCCATCTTGTGCAGTGGGTATGTGGTAGAGGGACTGGAGGGGACAATGGGGAAGAGGAAAGTGGAGGAAGGGGGAGTAAATAAAAAAAAAAAGGGGGGGGGGAGAGGAGGGTGTAAAAAAAGGGGAGAGAAAGGTAAGTAAAAGAAAGAAAAAACGGAGATCAGTTATAGGATAATAAGATTTCAGTAATACTGAAGAAATGTAGAGAAAGCAGAAAACACTTATACTATTCCTCCCGGCTACAACAAGGGGAGACGGGAAAGGAAAGCAAAGTAAGCGGGGGGCAGTATCCACACGCCCGGTTAAAAAGTGAAAAAGATAAAAAATGAAAATTGTCTGATCTTTAGGGAACAGGTAACATAGTTTAAAAAGTGCTGAAAACAACAGCAGCAAACACATTTAACAATTCAGGAAATAAACCAACAAACAAAGTCAAGCAGTTAGGTTCTGAACGTCTGGTAAACATCAATTTTAGACCTGCCCTCTTACCTGGACATATCATCAACAATAATTTTTATGTACCTTTAGTAGAGTTGTGTTTTGTAAAAATGGGGACTAAACAGTGCTATTACCACCTCCCTCTAGTCATGACTAAATTATAGATTACGTTGTAGAATGAGCTGGTAGGTTAAGAGATATTTGAGGCTGCTTGTGCTATATTATACAGTAAGGGATAGCCTATCTCTACTGAGGACAGTATATAGAATATCTGCCGCATTAATATCCTGGTAGACTATATTAAACAGCCTAGGGCTCCATCCCACAGGGGATGATGTGGTAGTAGGTTTGTGAAGGGGTGAGTGGTACATCTATGTATTCAAGGTCTAGTCGGGGTGGACTCCCCATGGCCACTATCCCCCAGTGTACTCTATGTTTTGAAAGCTACCTAATTGGGATCCCTCAGCTTTCAAAACCCGTCCAGAGAGCTACCTCCAGCAACCATGCAATTTAAGAATTTTAATATAAGAGGCTGTTAGGATTAGACATATGAAACCACTGAGTAAAACAGAATAAACAAGTATAGGCATAAAAACATAACATAACATAACATTCTAGTGTTTAATCAACTGTGACAGTACATAGCCCCATCTGGGGAAGACAATGTCCCCATATAGGGAAAATGCCCCTAAAAGCACTGTGAAAAGAGGACAATTATACTTATCGAGATCCCCCGGCGTGTCACGAGGTTGCGATGAAGGACTGACGGCCATCCCTCAGGTGTCCATCACCCGAGCGGTGTCCTCAGTACTCTGTGTTGGGGTATTGTGTAAAGAGTGCTCACAGTGTTCGGGATGCTGGATATCAATCCCAAGTATTCTACAAAATTCTGGAAGGCCACTATGCACACCGTGAAACCTCACTTGTATTGTATTCCATGTGCTTGAAGTTCGGTTGTTATGAATTTTAGGTCTCTTCTCTTCTGGAGGGTGATCAGGCTTAGATCAGAAAAAACCTGTAGGGGGATCCCCGCATGCGTTATGTTCTTGAGGGTTCTTGCCTTCTGGGTTATTGACTCCTTATCTTTGTAACTAAGAAATTTGACAATGATGTCTCTCTGTGGTGCCTTAGGAGGAGGCCTAGGTATCAGGTCCCTATGAGCCCTTTCAATAGGGATATTCGCAGACTCTGGTGTTCCCTTTAAGGTGCGGAAAAAATCCTGAAGGTACCCCTCTAGTGCCACATTAGAAACAGATTCCGGCACCCCCCTGATCCGAATGTTATTCCGTCTCCCCCTATTATCTAAGTCCTCCTTTCTGGAGAGCAAAAATTGTATGTGTTCCTCGTGTTCTTGGATCTGTTGAGAGTTATTTTTGACTGTACCCTGAAGAGACTTGTGTCTGGTTTCAAGCACCTGTACTTGTTGCGTGACCTGGGTGATATCCTTTTTCAGATCCCCAAACAGGGACCTCATTTCTGAAAGTGTTTATGTGTATAATAGATCCCTGGAGAGTAGTACTGTAGGTCATGAGAGATCTGGGATGTACGTTATAAGCCTTGTCAGCGAGTAGTTCCCAGTGCACACTGGGTGAGATGTAGAGCTTAAACACCCTAGACCGGAGTTATTATTAATAAAAGGTGCCTGTCTCCTGTCGTGGCTTGCTGGCATACACTATACAAGGACCCCCTTTGTCTGCTCGCAACCTGCTGATGTTGGAGGCTGATAACAGGAGCAGTTTCTCCCTGAGAGTTATAGCCACGTGGGTAAGTTCAGTGCGGCCTGTAAAAGTTCCCTGTTGTAGGAAGGCACCAACCCTCAATTCACTGCCCACCTGTGATGCGTGTTCAGGTCAAGAGTAATTACTCACCGGGTGTCAGTGCAGCGTGTGCGGTTTTATATGCCTCTCTAAGTGTCCCCTCTCACTGCCGCTAAACTCCTGAGTGCTCCCTCGACTGGACCACGCTAGTGTCGAGAGCTGTGATGATTGTTGGGCAAGTTGTGTTGCTGCCTATCCACCTCCCCACTATACGAGCAGGCAAGTTGCGGAGACCTCAGTTGTGTGGAGTGGGCAAGCGGCAGTCTGGAGGAGAGCCGCAACAATACAGGCGGCGGTAACTGTCAATGGCACAGTAAGCAGCGCTCCTTCTAGGCCTCCAAAAGATAAACAGCCGAAATCCCTCTAAGGTGATGTCGGGTCTGTTTTTTCTTGACCACGGCAATAGCAGGGCAATGTACAAAAACAACTCCTGTAGCTTCGGAGCTAAAATTAGGATGATAGTCCCTATTATAAATACTTTGACCGGGCGTGAGGCATCAGAGCCAAATTTTAGTCAGCCATCACCCTGCGTGGCTAGGCTCCGCCCCTGTTTTCCTCTTTTTACTTTTATTTACGAAGATAACAAACTATCTGTATTAGATACTTCAATAATCATAATAATAATAATAATAAACAGCTTCCCTTGACAGAGAACAGTTTAAAATGGCTGTCACTCTTCCTTGCATTAAAAAATAATTTTAACTATAAAATATACAGAGCAACAGCGCATTTAGTACATTTATAAGACAATGCATATTTTTACTACATGCAACTAGCGCTTCTCAATTTTATATCCTAAAATTACTTTTTTGAACCAAACAAATGCATTTATTTTCAAACTGTTAAAATCCAGACTGTTTCTTTTAATAAAATCTCATAAGTTTAATGCAAAATGTTTAACAACTTACATCTTCTTTAACTTTTTGTATGCCACTACTAAATGTTGCTGCCCTGTACATAGCAATCCACTGTAGTCCTCTTATTTCAAAAGGGTTAAAGGGACATTGTACACTAGATTTTTCTTTGCATAAATGTTTTGTAGATGATCCATTTATATAGCCCATCTGTGAGTGTTTTTCTAAAAATGTATAGTTTTGCTTATTTTATAATAACATTGGAATTTTTAGACTCCGAACCAAGCCCCCACAGTGTCAGATTTATACTGATGTCTACAGATTCCTGCTCATTACTGCTTATATTATCTGTCTTTTTATATGCAGGGAAAGGGGGAGTGTCTGCTCTTTTTGTTTTTTCCAGCCACTTTCACTGGGTGTCCCAGTCTAACCTCATCAACAGTGCTAAACTGGGAGCTTCTAAGTAAGTTTTTAAAAGGGTTTTATACTGGATTTTTAGATCAGTATCTGTGCATGTTCTTCTTTATAGTAATGTCTATTACATGCAGTTATATGAAAAGTGTTGTACACTGTCCCTTTAAGATGCATTCAGATAAACATGAAAATATTGAAAGGAAATTGAGTTATATTTGATTTGCTATAATAATCTGAAATCTATTAAAATGTTTTCAGAGTATTTTTTACTAGATTTAAAAAAATCTTAGCCTTTTTTACTTCCTAAGAAATATATATTCTTTTTTAATATTAGTAAAGACTAATAATCTTGTGTAAATTTAATAAAGCGTTAGAAGAATAGAGGGAAGATATAACACTTGACTAACGTGTGTATTTGTGTCTCCAAAAGGAATCTCCATTTCCCAGTGCACAGATTTGGAGGCAGAGGAAATAACTTACAGTAAGAACTGACCTGAGAGGTGATTGGCCAGCTTCAACTTTTGCTTTCTTCTAGATGTAGTTCTCTCCTGTTTTATTATCTAGGGCCGTGGACCACAGCAGTCCATGGGGCATATGTATCAAGCTCCGAATGTAGCTTGATGCCCCGTGTTTCTGGCGAGCCTGCAGACTCACCAGAAACGGCAGTTATGAAGCAGCGGTCACAAAGACTGCTACTCCATAACCTGTCCGCCTGCTCTGAGCAGGCGGACAGACATCTCCGGAAATCAACCCAATCGAGTCCGATCGGGTTGATTGACACCTCCCTGCTGGAGGCCCATTGGCCACGAGTCTGCAGGGGGCGGCGTTGAACCAGCAGCTCTTGTGAGCTGCTGGTGCAATGCTGAATACGGCGAGCGTATTGCTCGCCGTATTCAGCGAGGTCTGTCGGACCTGATCCGCACTGTCGGATCAGGTTCGACAGACCTTGATAACTAGAGGCCAATGTGTTAATGATATGTTTACATTGAAGGGACTGGAATAAGAGGGTCTGCATATAACATTGGTGCATGGGACAGTTTAAGAGTTGCCCAAAAAAGGCAGAAGGCAGAAAAAAAGAAGGGAAATAAAAGGTGTTTGAAAGTTGCATTTTACGGATGCATGATTCCATTTATAAAAGCAAAAACATTAAAATAAAATTGTACTACCTAAATAAAAAATAATTAAAACACTGAAAAATAAAATTAAGAAAAACATAAATAATAATAACAATAAGACATTTGGGGGCATGAGGGGGCACTGCCCTCACTGCCCCAAAGGACCAGCCACAACTTTGTGAAAGAGCAACACACTAAGATCTTGATTTCCCTTAGTGAAATCCCCTCAAAGTTATGGAAGACCATTCCACCCAATATCTTTGATGGACTTTACAAACCGCTCACCTTTCAAAAAAACACCAAAAAAACTCACCTTTTGTTTTCACCAGTTACCACTCATAAAATGTCATAAAATCAAAATAAAAGGGATAGAAAGGTCAAAATTTAAATGTGCATGGGTGAATTTTAATTGTAAATTGAAGCATCTTAGCAATGAACATCGATTATTAAAATGTACTACTGTTTTCTAGTGGCATACGCACATATGTTTTGAGGAACTGTGCACCAGTATTCAAACACCACATTTCTCAAGGAGTCAGCAGTGGCTTGTATGACACAAATTGAGCATTAACAGACACAATACACACCCCCACCAGCTCTTTAAGCTTGAGTACTGGTGCACGGGCCCTCACAGCATATGTGCATATACTGTTGAAAACCAGTAATACATTTTACTAGAAGCAAATACTAATATTGCAAAAATGCTTCTATTTACAATTTAAATGCACCCATGCACATTTTAATTTTGACCTTCCTATCCCTTTAAACTTTCATGATTCAGATAGAGCATATCATTTTCAGACACAAGATTGTGGCTCAGCAGGGCAAACTGTAATCTTCCCAGTGCATGTAGCCTGGAATCACTGCAACCTCCTCTCCAAATAATCCAACACAATAAAATGTCATTGCACCAGTATAAAACACACTTCTTTATTCAATCCATAATGGCATAAGGTACCAAGCAATGTTTCAGCCTATCTGGCCTTAATCATGCTTTTAATTTAATGTCATTTTCAGTTAACTTTTGCCATCAAATGTACATACCTAGGAAGGTTTAGGAGCAGCAGTTCCTTACTGAGAGCTAGCTGATGCTACACACATATCTATATTGCCATTGGCTCATGAGATGTGTTCAGCTAGCTCCCTAAGTAGTGCATTGCTGCCCCGGAGATCACTTTAACAATGGTTTTAACCCCTTTGCAGTGGTTAAAAACATACACCTAAATTACAAGTTGTACGGTACGGTGCGGTACGGCTATACCGCTGAAAAATTTAACTTTGCGCGTGGAATATGCAGGTCTCCCGTATTACAAGTCACTGCAGTACAGCTATTCCGCAAAGGGTTTTAGCCTTTACGCAACTCTCCATTCCGCACTCAAAAATTGGCTTTTGAGTGCTGGATTTTAATAGCACCTGAATTACAGGTTGTGCGTTCCGGCTAAAATGCTTGCGCTATAGTCTATACTGCCGCGATCCATTCCGCTATCTGAGACCAGTAGTTATGGATTTTGCAAAACAAAAATGTTTCACATAACTCATAACTAAAAATTTACAAAGTACACTAATACCCATAAACTACCTATTAACCTCTAAATCGCCATGCCCCCGCATAGCAAATGCTATATTACACCTATTAACTCCTAATCCGCTGCCCACCCACATAGCCAACACTAAATAAACATATTAATCCCTAAACCGACAGCCCCCCACATCGCAACTACTATAATAAACCTACTAACCCCTAATCTGTCGGCCCCCCACATCGCTAATACTAAACTACACATATTAACCCCTAAACCACTGGCCCCCCACATTGCATATAACTAAATTAAACTATTAACCCATAAACCTAAACCCCCTAACTTTAAATTAAATTTACAATATATCTATCTTATAAAAAAATAAATAAAAACTTACCTGTGAAATAAAAAAAAACTAAGATTAAACTATAAATAAACCTAACATAACTATTTTAAGAAAAGAAAATAAACAAAAAATAAAAACTAAATTTAAAAAACCCAACACTACAAAAATATATAAAAAGGGCCTTTTGAAGGGCAGTTAAACAGCTCTTTTACATAAAAAAATTACAAAGTCCCCCCTAACAGTAAAACCCCCACCCACCCAACCCCCCAAAATAAAAAAACCTGTCTAAAAAAAAAAACTAAGCTACCCATTGCCCCTAAAGGGGCATTTGTATGGGCATTGCCCTTAAAAGGGCATTCAGCTCTTTTACAGCCCATTAAAATAAAAAAGTCCTAATCTCCGCGGTTTAGCTATACCGCTGAAAAATTGACCTTTGAGCGAGAAATATGCAGGTCTCTCGTATTACAAGTCGATGCAGTACAGCTATACCGCAAGCGTTTTAGCCTTTACGCAACTCTCCATTACACACTCAAAAAAGTGCTTTTGAGTGCAGGATTTTCATAGCGCCTGTATTACAGGTTGTGTGGTCCAGCTAAAATGCTTACGTTATACTCTATACCGCCACGATCCATTCCACGATCTGAGAACAGTAGTTATGGATTTTGCGAAACAAAAAATCGAACATTACTAAAAAAAAAAAAACACTATCATTTGAAAAATAAAAAAATCTAAGATTACAAAAAATAATAAACGAAATAATCCAAAGTAATAAAAATTTTACCTAATCTAATAGCCCTATAAAAAACAAAAAAACACTTCCTATCCTATCAATAAACTACCAATAGCCCTTAAAAGGGCCTTTTGTAGAGGCATTGCTCTAAGTTAAACAGCTCTTTTACCTAAAATAATTACAAAGTCGGGAGGCGGAGCGAACGGCTGACCAAGATGGCCGCTACTTATTAAAGCTCCTGAAGCAAGCCGGGTGTTCTGAGCAATATTTACCTAACAACTAACTCACTATGAACTCTTAAGCACATGAATGTGACCATGGCCATTTAAGGAACACGAGCATGTCTTTTTTTTTGTAATCGGCAGTCCTCTCACCAACGGAGCACCGAGGAAACAGTTATTAGTGAGCCGGGCCTATTGAGATGCGCCGCAGCGCCTAATCCAACGGCGCGGGGGAACCTACACAGAGGATCTTATCTGTAGCGGTGGGAGCTGACCCCATAAGGAACTCAATCCCCCAGTCGGCAGACAAACGGCCAGATCGCTATATAGGAGCATCCAAAGACCGGTATACCGAAGCCCCACATCGGTGAGTGTAACCTTCACTAAACTCATTACTGACAGACACGTGGGCGATAGAGCCTCCGTTAAGAGGGAGCTCAGATATTCTATGAAGGTGCTACTCCGAGGATATCCGCAACACCGGACTGCCTTTTTACTTGCGCACCGGAGGGTCGGGGCTCCGCTCCGGTGCACATCTGACTTGGTCTGCGGCTTGGTCTAGTCAGACGCTCATCTACCTTAGATGATTTACAGCTTGACCAAGAGAGCGACTGAACCCCATCTAAGACACAGCAGGACATCAAAATAATACCTGCCACGCAACTTTAAAGTATAAACACACAAGAGACCGTGGTGCAATTGTGACATACAACTGAGAGAAACAGCAATTTGCCTATCTTGTATACCCACACACCTAACTGGCCTTACATAATTTTGGCAAGGGGGGGTAGAAGGCAAGTGTCTTAAGCTTGCTTGCATCAGAAGCTACATCTGTGTTAAAATACCCCTCTCATCCTAAGGCCTCACCTCTGAATAGTGGACTCACATAGTTCTCACTCTGTATCTCCCTTTGGGGGAGACATATTGATACCCCGCTCTCTTCCCATTTCCTGCTGCTAGTAATAACAGTGGGTCATATCCTCCTCCCTTTTCCCGACATCGCCCAGTGAGGGCACTTTCCCTGGAGAGTGGGGTTAATCAATATAAACCACGTTCAACGCAACCACAATACATACATACCCTCTAAGAACACCAAAATCCGCAATCTAACCTTGGACTCTCTCTCCCAGCAAAAATGTCACAAAGGAAAGGGCCCAAAAGCGATAAGCATCAGAAGACATCTCAAAAATCCCAGGATGGGATGAACGATTTTTTCAGACAAGCTGGAAAATTTACACATAAAGAAAATCCCCCCCCTGAGCCGCCTCATAATGCAGGCGAATTGGAGGAGGACTCAGATGCATCAAACAGCCCCCCTCCCACAACCTCTGTGGCCGGAAAAGAATCTCCCATTACTTTTAAAGCTATGGAGGACCTGATTGATCAAGTCAAAACGTGTATAAAATCAGAGTGTGCAGATCTTAAGAAGGAATTAGGTGATCTAGGCCGAAGAGTTGACTCCCTGGAGGAGCACGAATACATTCTATCCCAGAAAATGGCAGATTTATCTTCTAAAGTTAAAAATCAACAACAACATTCGATGGAGCTGGAGGACAAGATAGATGACATCGAGAATCGCACCAGACGTAACAACTTGCGGTTCAGGGGCATCCCAGAGTCCATACAAACCAATGAAATCACACCCTTTCTACAGGGTCTTTTTGCCCAGATGGCAAACTCTTCTGAAGGAGATCAACCACACTTTATTCTAGACAGAGCACATAGGGCGCTCCGACCAAAACCGGCAGCAGATGCCCCGCCAAGAGACATTATTGTTCGTTTTCAATACTACCAGCAGCGAGAAGAGATTTATAAATTAGCTCGAAACCAACAAGCTGTGACCTTCCAGAACATTCGTATACAGATATTCCAAGACTTATCTGCAAGAACCTTACAACAAAGAAGAGATTTTTCAAATCTGACCTCTCATCTGAGGCAACTCCAAATCCCTTACAGGTGGGGATTTCCCACCTCAATCATAACCACAAAAAATGGGAATAGATATGACTGCAAATCATTGTCTGATATAGAGAGATTTTGCTCAGCAATGGGCATCTCAGCTCCACCTACAAGAAATGAACAGCATATAAGAAAGATCCCTTCAGAGTATCTGACACCAAAACCCCAAAGAAGACCTATACCAGATACGCCAACCAGTCAATCCAAAAGGAGACAGATAACTCCAGCAGAAGAGGACTTGGAACAACCTGGGTGAATTTTACACATTTCTTTAGACATGTTCCAGTTAGTGCCATTTGATTGGTAAAATTCACTTGAACATAGAGATTTCACCCTACATAGGGAACCTATGCCTTTCTTTGAGACATTTCCGAAGACTCTAGTCATTGTGGCGAGTTTATTGGTCACTGACCCAGTCTAGCAAATTGATAGCTACACTGAGTATAGTCACTGTGGTTTTAAGCTCTCCTTTGCTAACTTAGCCTAGAATAAACCTAATGACTCTCATGAAATGCTGGGACTCCCTTAGCTTCAATATATGAGTTAGAATTAAAGATACAAGTTTATATTTCCTAGTAACCAAGTTCAAATTTGTTATGAGACAGGAGAGTCCCTAGTCCTCCTGCATATACTTACTACAGGGAACTGAGATAATAGGCCTCCAATCACACAGTTCTGACACCTCCAATTAGAATTAATATTAGGAATGATGTAATGTTATGTCTATAATTTCTGCTCTGTTACCACTTTTTATAGTTCATACCTAAAGTGGGAAAATGTTCAATCAGCTATCTACTGTTATATTACCCCGTCGAGACCAATGTCAGGCGGGGGATTGTTGCCTCCGGCTTTAACTACCCAACTGAAAAGACGTGGAAAGCTTTGCCACGAACATAAGCCTTGCACCGTTTACTGGGCCTTGGGTGGTTTGGGCCGAACGCACAAGACGTTGCTTAAAATGCACGGCTCTCAATAAATGTTGATGAGCCGTAATAACTGCCATGTTTTTTGTTCTATTTTGTTCTATTTTTCTTATTAAACTAAGGTTTTATCTGTTTATTTCACATTCTGAAATGTATGATAATTGTTGCAATTTATACTTCACTTATATAGCACACAAAGTTGTATTACAAAGTACGTTTATAGACGAACACTCGGCTTGCTACAATGCCCCAACTGTATTTGTACCTGTTTATTATTTATATTATTCTCTTAGTACGTTCTTTAACCTTTAAACGTTTTTTCCGAAGTGTTTGCTGGTGCATTTTGGCCCGTCATATACTTCTTGACTTATACTCCTTTCTCCTTTACTTCTTTACCCTTGTCCTTTCTCGCCTTACCTAACCCCTTTACCTATACCACTCAGCCCCCCGGAAATCCTGATTTTATCAATACGGTGTACACACCTCCGACACAAAAATGCCCTGCCGCTACTCTCACTCAGACATTAGCATTAACCATGAACACACTGACTATAGCTAGCCAAAATGTGAAAGGGTTTTTGTCTGCAGAAAAGAGATCTATAGCATTCTATGACTTCCATAAGAAGAATATTGACATTATTATGATTCAGGAAACCCACTTTAAAAAATGAAACAAACCCAGACTTGCAACACGATACTACGATAGACACTTCCTCAGCTCAGGCCCCAGTAGGAAAAATGGGGTATGCATCTCCTTCAGGAAAGGGGTTCCTTTTGAACTCTTACAGAAATACTCAGACTTAGATGGCAGACTATTGATCCTGATTGGCCTTTGCTATGGCCGACCTATAACAGTGGTTAACATATATGCACCAAATAGACCTGCCCCTTCCTTTTTTAGATTTGTCACAAATAAAATTCTTGATATCTCCAAGGGCCCAGTTTTACTAGGCGGCGACTTCAACTTCACAATGACCCCGGCTCTAGACAATTCACAAGGCACATCATACTTTAGCAATAAAATGAGAAAAACAATCTGTGCCACATTACACTCAATCTCACTTTTTGATACTTGGAGGATAGTTCACCCTACACGAAGGGACTTCACGTTTTTTTCACACCCTAATCACACGTATTCTCGCTTAGATTATTTACTGTGTGACCAGTCACTCCTTACAGACCTGACACATTCTACCATTTTACACACACTCTGGTCTGACCATAGCATGGTTCTATCTAGATTCAGATGGCCCACCAAACCCAAGAAATCCTTTCATTGGAGACTACATGACTCTGTTCTCGCAAATCCAGAAACAATAGAAGACTTAGTTAGGGCGACTGAGGAATACTTTCAGATAAACAAACCAGAAGATACGTCCACTGCCAATAATTGGGAGGCATACAAATGCTACATTAGAGGATACTTAATCAAACATACTGCCAAAACTCGGAAGTTAAACACTGCCCAATTCACCCATTTGACAGCGAACCTAGCTAAAGCAGATGCGACCCATAAGGCTGATCCCTCCTCCGCACAGAAACTCTCAGACCTATCCTCAGCTAGGGATGACCTTAACAAATACTTAATCACAAAGGCACACTTGAGGGCACTCACCTCTAAAGCTAAATTGTATTCTGAAAATAATAAAGCAGGACGTCTTCTGGCAAGGTCACTCAAAAAACAGAGGGTTAATTCATTTATAAGAAATATTAAGAACACATCAGGAACTTTAGTAAGCAAAAACGAGGATATAGCCAACACTTTTGTTTCTTATTACTCCAAATTATACAACCTTGACCCCCACATATCTCAAGAAAAGCTGGGCGACATAGCAACATATCTAGATACACTAGAAACCCCAAAGCTCTCAGAAACAGAAATACAAATCCTAGATTCCCCTATAACACTCCAAGAAATTGGCCTCACCATTAAAGCCCTCCCCTCTGGCAAGTCTCCTGGCCCAGATGGTTTAACAGCTAAATTTTTTCAATTGCTCCAAAACCAACTCGGTCCACCATTGCATACTCTATATACCTCTATAGACAAAGGCGAAACCCTTTCCCAATCCCTTCTTGAAGCCCTTATAACGATCATACCGAAACCCGACAAGCCACTTGACCAGCCAAGCAGCTACCGCCCTATTTCTCTCATAAATATTGACATGAAGATTTATGCGAAAATTCTCGCCAACCGCATGAACAATATATTACCGAACTTGATACATCCGGACCAGGTTGGGTTTGTTAGGGGGAGGGAAGCTAAAGATAATACGATTAGAGTTCTACACACACTACAAACCTCATACGATGACAAGACGCCCCTTATTCTCCTGTCGACAGATGCGGAGAAAGCCTTCGACAGGGTCAATTGGCACTTTATGTGGGAGGCCCTGTCGAGGTTCGGTTTCTCTCCGACTTTTAAATCCCGGCTCTTTACTCCAACCCCCAAGCAAGGGTGCAGGTCAATGGCACCACTTCGCAAGCCTTCCCCATAACAAATGGAACACGACAGGGCTGTCCACTATCTCCGTTATTGTTTGCCATTGTGATAGAAATATTGGCTATAAAGGTTAGGGATGATCCTGAAGTAACTGGCATACAGTACACACATATTAACCAAAAATGTCTGTTATTCGCAGATGATGTGATTTTCACACTCCAATCCCCAACGATATCACTCCCCGCCTTGATCCGTACTCTTGAATCATACGGTCGAGTGTCTGATTTCTCCATCAACATGGAGAAGTCGGGCATAATGGCACTGAATACGAGCCCCCGAGATCTGGATTTCATAAAAACCCAAACGAAATTTATACTAAAAGACAAGCTCAGATACTTGGGACTTGTTCTCCCTAGCACTCACCAGGAGCTCTTTCAATGTAATTATTCTTGTCTCCAACACACAATACAAACTCTTCTTGAGGGTTGGCACAAACAAGGTCACTTATCCTGGTTGGGGAGGATTAACACTATTAAGATGATGGTAATTCCAAAATATCTTTACCTTTTTCAGACACTCCCACTAGCTCTTCCCACCTCATACCTCCAGACCCAACAGAGAATGCTCTCCTCTTTCATATGGTCCTACAAAAAAGCAAGGGTCCCACAAACCACCTTACACCTGACTAAGGAAGACGGCGGTCTCAATATCCCGAGTATTTTGAACTACTACAAAGCTACCCATTTAGCCAGGGTGCTTTCCTGGTCCCGACCTGACATTCAGTCTATAGGGAAACAAGTTGAATGCTCTTTACTAAAAATTGCTTCCATGAGAGATATTGCATGGCTCCCTAAAACTCATAGACCTCCATTAACGCAAAAAATTTACTATGTTATGTCCACTCTTGATGTATGGGATAACACACTCAAACACCACAAAGATAGCTCCACTTCTATCTCTCCTTTATCCCCATTATTAGGCAACCAATTGTTTTTTCGACAACCTCCTTTTACCCACATAAATGCTTCACCACACTTACGAAATCTGCCCATATATCTCCTATTGAACTCAGGGACACTTAAAGATAGAGCGGAACTAATTACTGAACTAGGCCAACCCTTCCATAACTGGTACGTTTACTTCCAGACCCGACACGCACTTTACAACAGCGGACATAAGTTAAATATTCTTAGGCCGCTAACAACATTTGAGCGACTTTGCACAAGCTCTGACATACAGAAAAGATTCCTTTCTATATCATACAAATTGCTTAGAGGATCCTTTCCTACCCAAAAACCTTCATATCTCCAGAAATGGAACGGTGAAATTCCAGGGGATATTCTAGAGGCTGAGTGGAGATCTGGCTTTAAAGCCACCCACTCACCCTCTACCTCATTGCTTATAGCTGAAACTAACTATAAAATAATTTCCCGCTGGTACCTGACCCCACAGAGACTTCGGCATATATTCCCATCAGCCTCTGCTGCATGCTGGAGGCGCTGTGGAGGCATAGGCACTATGTTACATGTCTGGTGGGATTGCCCGCTCATATCTGGATTCTGGAACAACCTGGAAAATAGTATCAACATAATTTTAGGTATAGATCTTTCCCTCAGCCCGAAAATCACTCTCCTTAATATCCTTCCACAACTCCATTGTCAGTATCGCATAAAACTACTTCAGATAATGTTATCTAGTGCTAAAAGATTAATACCTAGACTATGGAAAACTCAAACAACACCTACACACGCAATGTGGCTAACCGAAATGAATCATGTCCTAGCGCTAGAAAAACAATGTTACTGCCTATCAGGTAAACACGACTTTTTTCTAGATATGTACTTTATCTGGGAACAAGGAATCTCTAATATGATATAGATACCTCAACCATGATATCGGAGGCTGCACTCAAGGAGGGAGGGGATGGGCGGAGGGTGTCACATACCACACATCATAACATGAAGATAATCTTCCCGAAACCTCCCTTATCATCCCTCTATCCTTCCCCTTTTTCCCCACTCTTTTCCCCTCCTTCTCTCTTCCCATTTTTCTCTCCTATTTCTAACTACGACACGTACGTAGTACTTCTTATATCCTATAACTTGGTACTTTTGATAAACCATAAAATCACTTGGGTAGATAGATATCTTTTATAATATAGGGAATCCATGTATCAGTCACACTACAATTGCTTTTTGTATTGGTTTATATGGATTTCATTGTATGTAAATATATAAACCCAATAAAAATTTCTTGAATACAAAAAAAATAATTACAAAGTCCCCCCTAAAAGTAAACCCCCCACCCAACCATCCCCCAAAATAAAAAACCTAAGTCTAAAAAAAAACCAAAGCTAACCATTGCCCCTACAGGGGCATTTGTATGGGCATTGCCCTTAAAAGAGCGTTCAGCTCTTTTTCGCCCATAAAAATAACAAAAAACCTAATCTTAAAAAAAAAACACCCCAAAAAATAAAAAAGACCTAACACTAACCCCAGAAAATCTACTCACAGTTCCTGAAGTCCGGACATTCTTAATCCAGGCAGCAAAAAAGTCTTCATACAGATGGCGACATCTTCCTTGCAGTGGCATCTTCTATCTTCATCTCTGTGGCGCGGAGCTGTGGCGGCACAGAGCTGACCAGGACCGGCGACGACGACGACATTCAGCGCAGAGCCTCCTCTTCATGCAATCACCGCCGCACCCTAAAGCTTGAATGCAAGGTACCCCTTTTATATTGGGGTACCGTTGCATTCCTATTGAATGAAAATTTCAAATCAGCCAATAGGATGAGAGCTGTTTAAATTCTATTGGCTAATTTGAACAGCCAATAGAATTTAAGCAGCTCTCATCCTATAGGAACGGTGAGTACCTATTTGGGGGTTAGTGAGTACCTATTTGGGGGTGAAAAAGAGCTGAATGCCATTTTAAGGACAAATCCCATACAAATGGCCCTTTAGGGGCAATGGGTAGCTTAGATTATTTTTAGACTTAGGTTTTTTTATTTTGAGGGGTTGGTTGGATGAGGGGTTTACTTATAGCTTTATCTTAGTTTTTTTTATTTTACTGTTAAGTTTTTATTTTTTCTAAGATAGTTATATTGTAATTTTAATTTAAAGTATAGGGGATAGTTAGGTTTAGGGGTTAATAGTTTAATTTAGTGATTTACAATGTGGGAGGCCGGTTTAGGGGTTAATAGGTTTAGTTTAGTCTTTGTGATGTGGGGTGGTCGGCGGTTTAGGGGTTAATACTTTAGTTTAGTTTTGGCGATGTGGGGGGCCGGCAGTTTAGGGTTTTTTAGTTTTATTTAGTGTTGGCGATGTCGAGGGCAGTGGTTAAGGGGTTAATAGGTTTATTTAGGTGTTAACGATGCGGGGCGGTGGTTTAGGGGTTAATAGGTTTATTATAGTAGGAGCGATGTGGGGACTGACGGTTTAGGGGTTAATAGGTTTATTTAGGTGTTAGCGATGTTGGGGGCGGCGGTTTAGGGGTTAATCACTTTAATTAGTGTTGGCGATGTCGGGGGGCAGCGGATTAGGGGTAATTAGACTAGGGGTTTATGTTCGGGTGTTAGGTTTTTATATAACTTTCTTTTCCCCATCGACATCAATGGGGATTGCGTAACGACGATCGCCATTCTGCAATCGCAGGTGTTAGTTTTTTTCTAACACTTTTTTTTCTAACACTTTCTCTCTTTTGATGTCTATGGGGAAAACGTGCACGAGCACGTCAAGTCAGGCCTTGGGTTTTGTGCGGTATGGAGCTTAACGCACTATACTGCATAACAAAAGAAGGTTTTTCAGTAACTTGGAGAGTGCGATACCGCTAATTTTTTTGGCATTATTTACACACCCGATTTAGCCCAAAACTTGTAATCTTGGTGAGTGTTGGTAATGTTATTTTTTTTTTTTTTTGTAGTGTTTGGATTTTTTTATTTTGTAACTTAGGTTTTTTATTTTTCATTTTTTTTTTTTAATATAGTAATGTTAGTTTAATTTATAGTTTAATCTTAGGGTTTTTTATTTCACAAGTAAGTTTTTATTTATTTTAAAGTATAGGGGACAGTTAGGATTAGGGGTTAATAGTTTAATTTAGTGTGTTGCGATGTGGGGGGTGGCGGTTTAGGGTTTAATAACTTTATTATAGTAGTGGCGACGTGGGTGGCCGGCAGTTTAGGGGTTAATAACTTTATTATAGTAGTAGCGATGTGGAGGCGCAGCGGTTTAGGGGTTAATAGGTTTATTTAGTGTCTGTGATGTCAGGGGGCGGCGGATTAGGGGTATTTAGACTAGGGTTTATGCTAGGGAGTTTTAACGTAACTTTCTTTTTCCCATAGACATCAATGGGGAATGCGTTATAGCGATCGCCATTCCGCAATCGCAGGTGTTAGTTTTTTTCTAACACTTTCTCTCCATCGATGTCTATGGGGGAAAACGTGCACAAGCACGTCAAGTCAGGTCTTGGGTTTTGTGCGGTATGGAGTTTATCGCACCATACCGCACAACAAAAGAAGGTCTTTCAGTAACTTGTAATGGCAGCGCTATAGAGAGTGCGATACCGCTCATTTTTTGCGTTATTTACTCACCCGGTTTAGCGCATAACTTGTAATCTGGGTGATGTCTAAGCTACTGTGCAATAATAAAATGTCCTTAAGTATTACAGAACATTTTCTTTTTGCACTTTTATGTCGCTTTAATTGGTTTTAACCCTTCATTTAACTACAGTTTTTAATGTATTATGTTAACTTAAAACAGCAATTCCCTTTCTCCCTTAAAGAGCGTAATTCCTCAAAAGCAAAGCCCTGAATGTTTTTCAGTACATTTAAATATTTGAATATGTAAATATATTTATCTATTCATTGTAAGCCCTTTGTACTTCTAGGCCACATAAAATGCTTTTCTTAATAAAAAAAAGGAACAATTATAATATGTCAGGGTTTAATGTATAACAATTTGTTCTCTACTCATCTGTAATTAATTACTGCTCACAAATTTTTTATTAATCTCTTTCCTTTCTCTTTATTATAGAGAATTAATATACAAACAAGACAAATTCTTTCAGTAACGAAGATACTGAGCAAATGATTTCATCACCCACAAGCTGGGCAAGTAACAAAAGCAGCAGTGTTGTTGATTATCACTAACTGCAGACCCTATAGAGATTAATGTTTAGGATGTGCATCAGGGAGGGAGCAGTGAGGCTACAGAGCAGCTGGGGAATGAATAAAAGCAGTCAGATTCCACCTGGCACATAAACCGACATTATGTCATTAGGAGTTTATACTTTAATGTCTTCATTAAACATATAAGCTGTGAGATTATTCAGCTACTCAGCATAAACCTTCTTAACTCCTTGTTATAAATATGATTATACTTATGCTTACTTTGATATAGTATCATAATTTAATTCTGAGAGGGCCTCAACAAATGCAAGTATACTTTTGTCATATTACAGGGACAGTCTACTTGATTAAGTCTATTGTTTAAAAAGATGGATAATGCCTTTACTATCCATTTCCCAGATTTGCGCAAACAACATTGTTATATTAATATACTTTATCACTTCTAAACCTCTGCCTGTTTCTAAGCCACTGCAGGCCGCTTCTTATCTCAGTGCATTTTATTCGTTTTTCAATAAAATATTATATATACGCCCTTAAACATGGAGAATATTGTCCTTTAAATTCATTGCCTGGAATCATCAGGGATTGCAATGTACACAGCATAAACGAGACACAAGAATATAGAAGAAAATATATAGAGTCATTTGTAAAAAATGATTGCCAGATTAGTTCATTGCAGCACTTAATGTTTGTGAGTCCTAATTCAAAGGAAATGATACATAGAACATTTTTTCTAATTTTCCTTATAATTTTTTTCTCATACATATTCTTCAAAACATAATTTAGAGTAACCCAAAGCAAATTACATTAATTGTACATTAAACGTCCAGAAGGTTGGACACGCATAAGTGAGTTTTTATGAGCACCATTTCCTATTATTCGCAGTAGACTTACATAGAGGGAGAGCTCAGTGAATAGAGTTTACCATAAAAGCTTTATTTAGACCATAAGACAATTTGATTAAATGTAAAACCTAGGTTATATTTTAACCAAAATTGTAGTCCTACCGTAACAATATTCTTTGAATTTGATGGTAGCAGTGGTTTATTGTTTTCATTAGTTCATTTGTTGTTAAATATCTGATCTTCTGACAGCATGAGTATTTAACCCCTTATGGACAAGGCCATTTTTCAATTTCTTTCCCTTAACGACCAGGGCTATTTTTGTGTTTATTATTTATTATTATTTATTTATTAACAGGTTCCGCAGAGCTATAAACATAGGTGGTATATAAAAACAATTACAGGAATCAAAAGGGTAGAGGGTCCTGCCGAGAGTTGCACTGTTGTAGTCGGCTCTTATGAAGGTGGACTACAAACAGCTGGGCTCATAGACTTACATGCTATGGGGTTTAAGGGGATAGCAGTGGAGATAGCAAAGTTAGTGTAGGTTGTATGCGTCCCTGAATAGTAGAGTCTTCAGGGAGCACTTGAAGCTTTTAAAACTAGGGGAGAGTCTTGTAGAACGAGGCAGAGAGTTCTATAAGATGGGAGCCAGTCTGGAGAAATCTTGTAAACGGGAATGTGAGGAAGTAACAAAAGAGGAGGAGAGTAGAAGATCATGAGCGGAGCAAAGGGGTCGGGAGGGAGAGTATCTGGAGACAAGGTCTGAGATGTAGGGGGAAGCAATGCAATTGAGGGCTTTATAAGTCAGAGCAGGGATGAAACTACAGGGGGTGCAGAGGTCGCAATTGCAACTGGGCCCCATTGAACTGCCACTGCCTGCACTGATATCATGTGAGTGTGACATGATGCTTCACTAGTGTCTCTGACTACAGAGGTTAGTCTTTCTGTTTTACCCATTGGTGTTTATGTGTGTGCGTGTGTGTATGTATGTATGTCACTGTGTGTGTATTTATGCGTGTGTGTGTGTGTGTGTGTGTGTATGTATATGACTGTGTGTGTATTTATGCATGTGTGTGTGTGTGTATAAACCAGTTATTCCTATATTCCATCACCTCCCCAAGGTACATAAAACCTTGGTGGAGGTGAAAGGAAGACTGATAGTATTGGGTATAGGATCATTATTTGAGAAATTATCAGGTTGGATTGAGTCCCTTCTACAACCCATCATCCATTTTCTACCGTCTTATCTCAAAGATACCACCCACCTTATACAAATTATGGAAAATGTTGAATGGGATATTGAATGTAAATGGTTGATGGTGGACGTGGTAGGCCTCTACTCGGCTATTCCACATGGGCACGGCATTAAGGCTGTGAAATACATGTTACAACACTTCAGTAATTATCATGTGGATCTAATTGAGTTTATAGTGGAGGCACTCATGTTCCTCCTGACCCACAATTATTTCAAATTTGAACGAACATTTTATCTCCAGAGATGTGGGACAGCAATGGGGGCAAATTTGCCCCTTCATATGCCAACTTGTTTATGGGTTGGTGGGAGCTGTCCCCTGTCTTTGGAGATAAGAACCCATTCAGAGACAAGATTAGATCATATAAGAGATTTATTGATGATCACCTCTTTGTTTGGGTAAGAGAGAGGTTGCTGAGATACAAGACTTCATAACCTACCTCAATTCCAATGAGGTGGGCCTGGAGTTCACCCCACAGGTTGAAGTTGACACCGTACCGTATTTGGATGTGAAGCTTAAAGGTGATATAATGAGTGGGAAAGTACTTACCACTCTTTATCGGAAACCTATCACATCTAATTCCTTGCTCCATGCTAGGAGTAGTCATCCTCGTCACACAGGATTTGGGGTGGCCAAGGGGCAGTTCATGAGAATCAAACAGAACTGCTCCTTGGAAGAAGACTTCAATGAGGAGATTGAAAAATTAAAGCAGCTCCTTACAGAGAGGGTGTATTCATGAAAAGTAATCAACAGAGCATACCTGGAAGTCAGTAGAATGGATCGTAACAACATGTTGAGGGGTACCAACAATATGTTAGGCCATACTAGGAGAGGTTATGACATACAGAAACCAACACTAGTCACTACCTATAGCCTCCAGTTCAATGACATTACTGACATAATTAATAAACATCTGCCGATTCTTACAGCAGAGGACAGCTTAAAGGAATACGTATCCAAGGGATGTAACTGTGTATCAAGGTGCGCACGCACAATAGGTAACCTGGTAGCACCAAGTGTACTAAGGGACAAGGTCAAGACCAACAGTAGCTGGTTGAGTGTAAAAGGGCATTTTAAATGCCACTACTCCAAATGCATAGCGTGCCAATATAGCAAAGTTACCTCTAGTTTTCAATCAAAAACGACAAACCGGGCTTTTGATCTTGCCAACTGCACTAATTGTAGGACCACTTTTGTGATCTATTTGGTGGAATGCACATTGTGTAATGGGCATTATGTTGGATTTACGACTAGGGAAGCACGCTCCGGAATAAGAGAACACCTTAATGACATCTCCCACGATAATAAGTGCACTGGGCTCTCACAACATTTCATAACTATGCATGGTGGTGAAGTAACATCTCTCTCATGGAAGGTTATAGAATGTGTCCGGAGCCCCCCAAGAGGTGAGAATAGGACAGCACGGCTGATGCTGCGTGAAGCATTTTGGATCTTCAAATTGAAGACAAGGAGACCCCAGGGCTTCAATATTGAGGGCGATGTCA
Source organism: Bombina bombina (assembly GCF_027579735.1). Lineage (NCBI taxonomy): Eukaryota > Metazoa > Chordata > Amphibia > Anura > Bombinatoridae > Bombina > Bombina bombina. The sequence goes on from NC_069504.1 coordinate 583,265,415, forward strand.
TTAATTTCTGGAAAAGGTAAAAGGAATACATGGAGCTATACCTGAGTTTAAACTACTGGAGCCATGAGTCTGGGGATACCACCTTGGAGGAAAACACAGTAACATGTATACATGATATACAGTACATATGTTTTTGATTTTCCTTGTATTGCTAAGATGGGGGTTAAGGATAATATTGTTTGTGAAAAACTAAAATGTATATTCTACCATCTCTAAGTGGATAGCACATGGAGGATCATTAACATTAAAATTAAATTTAACATTTTACACTATATCAAGATATAAATACATGACTGCAAGCAAGTCCAAAACAAAATTGTAATTAAAGAATCATATACAGTGCAGTTAGAGATTTCTTTATATACCTCTATGTGGGATTGACATAAATCATAATGGGTGAGAGGGTTTAAAATTATAACCTTATGTCATAAATATTTAATATAGTTATCTCTAACTGCGCTTAGGTTTACATTAGGTTTATTAATTAAACTAAACTTATATGGGCTTATTATTAAATATCACATACAGGTGCTGAAGGCATTATTAATCACTGAAAATCTTTGGACTAATTAGGATGTAATTACAGGTATATTAGGCAGGATGTAATGGCAGCCAATCATGTCCATGATTAAGGAACCATCCGAAACATGTAGGGCTGATTGGGTCCTAGCCATGAGAAACCTGCATTTTTTGTTTTTAGTTTTGTTGCCATAGTTTGTATGTTTTTTATCTGGTTTTGCATGGAGGAAATAAAGGAGTAGTTTTTCTTTGAGGATCGCTGTGTTTTCTCGTTTTTCTGTGTGTATATATGTATGTATTTGACTTTGTGTGTATTTATGCATGTATGTGTGTGTGTATGATTGTGGAACCAGCAAACTACAGACCTTGTTACTACAGCATGGGGGGAGGGGGTAAACAGTGTCACTATACAGTACCACTATATACAGTATTGGGGGGCTGGACTATGTCACAGACTACTGTGGTCACTTTATAAAGTACTGGGGCAGGTAGGGGCAGGCCAGCCATCTCACCGACAGATTACAGACTGTGTCATTGACTCACTATATACAGTACTGGTGGGTTAAACAGTGTTACTATATACAGTAATGGGGGTCAGACCATCTCACAGACTGTGGGCACAGGGTACCTCCTTTTGCAGACATAATCTGATTCACATTTTTTTTCTGTGTTAAATGTTAAAAAAAAAGATATGTATCAAATTCACTTTTTTTTTTGAGGGGGGGGGGCTCTTCTTAGATTCTTGCACCTGGGCCCTGTGGTTTCTAGTTACGCCTCTGAGTCAGAGTGAGAATTTTGTGTTTAATCCTGGAGGCAAGAGGAAGCCAGTGAAGGGATTGGCAGAGAGGTGTGGCAGATGAAGAGCGACGTGTAAGGAAGTTGAGCCTGGCAGAGGCATTCATTATGGATTGTAAAGGAGCTAAGCAGCAGCTAGGGAGACCAGAGAGGATTGAGTTGCAGTAGTCGGGGCGGGAAAGGATGAGAGAGAGGATTAAAATCTTAGTTGTGTCTTGTGTAAGAAAAGTGTGACCCCAAGACATCGGGCATGTGAGGTTGGGGTAATGATAGAGTTATCAACAGTTATCGAGACATGCAGTGTGGAGATTTTGGAAAAAGGGGGGGAAATAAGGAGCTCAGTTTTGGAGAGATTTAGCTTGAGGTAGTTAGAGGACATCCAAGATGAGATATGAAAGAGACAGTTAGTGACATGGGTTAGCAAGGAAGGAGATAGTTCTGGTGCAGAGAGGTAGATTTGGGTATCGCCGGCATACAGAAGATAGTGAAACCCGTGGGACTTTATTAAGGAATCTAATGAGGAAGTGTAGATTGAGAAGAGAAGGGGACTGAGGACAGAGCCTTGGGGTACCCCAACAGAAAGAGGTAACGGGGCAGAGAATGTCCCAGAGAAGGCTACACTAAAGGTACGGTTAGACAGATAGGAAGAGAACCAAGAGAGAACTGTGTCACAGATGCTGAAGGATTGGAGGGTATGGAGCAAAAGAGGGTGGCCGACAGTATCAAAGGCTGCAGACAGATCAAGGAGGATAAGTAGAGAGAAATGGCCTTTGGATTTTGCTGTAAGTAGGTCGTTGGTAACCTTAAAAATTGCTGTCTCTGTTAAGTGAAGGGGACGAAATCCGGATTGCAGTGGATCAAAGAGGGAGTTTAATGTAAGGAAATTGGATAGATGTGCATATACTAGTTTTTCAAGAAGCTTTGTGGCAAGAGGGAATAGGGAAATAGGGCGGTAGTTGGATAGGGAGGTTGGATCGAGAGAAGTTTTGTTGAGGATAGGTGTGCTAATGCATGTTTAAGAGATATGAGAACTATACCAGTGCTGTGGGAGAGGTTGAAGATGTGTGTGAGTACAGGGGTAAGGGTAGAAGAGAGGGAGGGGAGTAGTTGGGAGGGGATGGGGTTGAGGGGACAGGTAGTGAGGTGAGAGGATAGTATAAGGGGAGAAATGTCTTCCTCTGTAACAGGGGCAAAAGAGCTAAATTTATGGCTATGTTGGTTTTGGATGATTGTGAGCTTTTGAGGGGATGGGAGACCGGTAGTATGTTGAGAGCTGATTTCATTTCGGATGGAGTCGATTTTGTTGTTGAAGTAGCTTGCAAAATCTTGAGCTGAGAGAAAAGTTGTGGTGGGAGGTGGGGGTGGGCGGAGAAGAGTATTGAATGTGGAGAACAGACGTTTTGGTTTAAAGAAAGAGTAGAGAAAAGAGTGGAGATGTAATGTTGCTTATATAGATTAAGGGCAGAATAGTAAGAGTTCAAGATGAATTTATAGTGAAGAAAGTCAGCAGAACTCCGAGATTTCCTCCAGTGTCGCTCAGCAGTACAGGAACATCTATGTAGGTACAGTGTCAGAGGAGTATGTCAGGGCTGAGGATGAGTGTATGTTTCAGAGCTATGGTAGGTGGGGCCAGATTATCAAGGACCGATGTAAGGGTGGAGTTATAGTGGGAGATAGATTCATCAGGACAGGAAAAAGAGGGGATAGAAGAGAGAAGAGGTTCAAGAGAGCTAGTGAGCTGTTGCTGATCTAATGACTTGATACTTCTGTGAAGTTTAGTCTGAGGGGTAGAAGGAGGGAGAGTCGTAGGGAGGGAGGTGATGTTACAAGTGAGGAGGTGGTGATCAGAAAGAGGAAAAGGTGAGTTTGTGAAGTTTGAGATATTGTATCAATAGCTGAAAATCAGATCAAGAGAGTGACCATCTTTGTGAGTGGGAAAGTCAGTCCATTGTGACAGGCCAAAAGAGGAAGTGAGTTGCAGAAGTTTTTTTGCAGAGGAGGCAGTGGGATTATCAACAGGGAGGTTGAAGTCACCGAGAATGAGGGCATAGGTATCCAAGGAAAGGAAGTAAGGTAGCCAGGTGGCAAAGTGATCTAGAAATAGAGTTGAGGAGCCAGGGGGGCAGTATATGACTGCAACGCGTAAAGAGAGGGGAGAGAATAAGCGAATCATGTGCGTTTAGAATGAAGAGAATGTGAGGGAAGAGAAGGGCTGTATTTGTTGAAAGGTGTAACGAGAGGAAAGTAAAATACCAACACCACCTTCTTGTCTATTGTCCGACCTAAGAGTGTGGCTGAAGTGGAGACCACCATGTGACAGTGCAGCAGAGGAAGCAGTGTCTGAAGGAGAGAGCCAGGTTTCTATGAGAGCCAGAAGATTGAGAGAGTGGGAGATAAAGAGGCCATGGATAGAAGTGAGCTTGTTGCAAACAGAGCGAGAGTTCCAAAGTGCGCAAGTGAAGGGAGTGGTGGCTTTAGATGCAAGAGGAATGAGATTAGGGTTACCAGAGTTTTGTTTTTGAAGTCTATTGAAGGGTACACATTGGTGTGCAGGGCAAGGAAAATGTGGGGGACCAGGATTAGGGGAGATGTCGCCAGCAGCTAGCTGAGCAAGAGGGAGCGTGACATGAGATGAGATGCGGATTTGCAGTAGTGAGACTGTTTTTGTGATGAGTTGCAAGGGGGAGAGAGAGTCTTTAGGAATGTGTGAAGTTCATGAATACAAAAGTAAGGTTAGGTTAAGAGAGATGGGCTAATGAGCAGTGCAGGTGGTGAGGGGTAAGGAGAAATTGAGTAAAGTAGTTTGTTAAACAGACAAAATTTGGCAAAAAGGAATATGAGATATTTAGCATTTTTATAAAATAGTCAGTGTATAAAACTCAGTATTAAAACAAAACTTGTGATATAAAAATACCAAACATCGGGGGGCGTGTCCAAGCTGTGTTCTGGATAGGACGCATTTTTTATGGGCTCCAGAGGTATCAATAATAATCCGCCGGTTATTATCTTTAATCAGCAAGAATAAGCACCCATTATACAAAAGCCCCACGGTGTTAACTACTGTGGGGTTCTATCTTTCTTTTTCTGGCTGTTTCCACGACACTCTGGCCCAGATTGGAGCTTAAAGGCCTAAGGCGGCGGCCTACTATTCCTAGGCATTCACCTCCCCCCCGGGTAGAGCCGGGTGATCAATGCTGTCAGGGCAATCTGACTTACTGAGTCTCTACGATCAATAACACTAACTGGACTGAGAGCTGACAAGTTATTTAGCAACATTCTACTCTGACGGGTCTGCTGGAAGGGGAAAATAAATAACTCATGGAGGGAGAAAGCAGCCCAATGCTTTTGGAGGACATCCCGGAAAAACTTGCATCCCTTATGTGCAGGCTTATAGAGTTTGCACCTTACGACTACCTGATAAACCGATTGCAGATGGCAGAGGAGGACACAGAGCATCAGAAAGAGCAGTCTGTCAATACATCAGCAGAGTTGGTAACAGAACAGCGCTCTAGCCTAAGTGATGCAAATGGCGCCGAAATCTCACTCCTCGACAAAGAAAGCACCTGCGACATGTTGGGTAAGAACTATCAAAACCCGCAACCCACACCAAACAAAGCACTCCTCTACACACATACATCTATAGCTGAACTCAAGGACCGGGAGTTGCTCTCTAACACTGAGAGTGCACTGCGCAATCATCAAGCTGATCTACAATGCCGACTACCTGATTGTCCGGTCTCCTTGTTCACTAACCTGATGACTCTGGCTAATTCGCCATTGCACCATGTGGCCTTGTTGACTAAAATGGCGTTTAACATTTACACCCCCTCACTGCGGGCCACTGGGGACACGGATCAGTTGCTTCCTTCGGACTCTGTGTCTCAGGGGTCCGGTGAGGGCATAAAATCCCCTGATGAGAGACCGACAGCCACCGGATCATTTGCATATATATATGGGAGACACTTTTCCAAATGCTCAACCACGCTGCACTTTCCTAGCTCTCCGGGGGCACTGTTCCAGCCAAACATGGGTTTTGACATAGGATGAGGGGACTGCTGTATGAAAAGTGCTAACCTTTTGTGTTATATAATAGTGTGGCACTGCATGTAAGAAATGTTCATAGGTTCCTCCGTTTATTTACTGTTTTCTGGTTTAGCGCTATCATATTGCAAAGTTTCCGGGCTAAATGGTGGTTTTGTCTGTGCACTTGTGTAAAACATGGGTATAATATGCAGATGTTACTGCCATTATATGGGGAAACACATCTCTATTACACTGTTGATATTATCGTCACTCATCATTAACTCCTGATATTAAAGGTGGACGAGTAGCAAGTGGAGACGGTCAGCTTCTTTATATATATATGTTGAACACTGACTTACTTATGTTAGCGGCGCACAGGCTGAGCACTCATCTCAGAGCCTCACGCGCGACTGGCGGCCGTGGCCGCGGGTGGGGATTTGTACATATAATTGATTATTTGAGCTGCCGTTGCCTAATAGTCACAATGGGAATCTGTCTGTCTATGTGCCAAACCCCCAGCTATTTTTAGAACCTTGCCTTCCCCATATCATATATCATTTATCAACTTCATGTTCTGCTCATAGTTCACTGCAGTAAAACAAATCACAGGTTATACAGCTGTAATACCGCAGGACACAATCACTTTGTCTTCTGATCCCAGAATATAAATTTACTCTTTCATACAGGCTTAATCCCCTCCCCACAGCCCTTTGGGACAATCTCCTTACGAGGCCCTGTCAGTTATAAATCCAGTCATGCCCATATAACATCATAGCCCAATCATCTTCACTAATATTACACTTTATTTTAATTTTTTCTGTTGATACAATTAAACAACTACAGCTTTATTATCAAATGTTTTAACTATATTCTTACTGTTCTATATATGTTTAATGTTACCCCAAGTCTCATAACCTCCATATACCAAGGGTCCAAGAGTGACCTGATCCAATCTACAAAGGGGAGAAAATTATAAGGACTTTGATCTGGAGGGTACATATTAAGGTTGCAATGTTGATGTGATATGTAGATTGTACCGTATATTATATGAATGTACATTCTGTTGTTCTCAATAAAAATTACATTTAAAAAAAAAAAAATACCAAACATCACAGATCAAATCAAGGTGAAATAAATGTGATGACTCAAAGAGAATCATAAATGCAACACACAAAAATATTACATAAAAATATTAAATAAAAAGTTCATTTAAGGATATACGTGTTCTTGCTGGGACTCTTCTGATTCTTTGTATCCTTAGAGTTTCTCAAAAAAAGGAGAGAGAAATAGCAACATAGTGTGATTCTGTAACAATATCCAGGATATGTATCAAACTTTTGGCCAAATGCCTACTCACATGAATTAGAGCTTATGACCAAGCTCAGAGAAATGCGCACACCCACTTTGTACTGGTGGGTAAATAGTACTCTCACGGCAATGTAGTGTAATATAAAAGGATTTATTAAAATACAGTAAAAGCGTCACAAATGCTGAACACAACACCTTGCACAGAGGTTAATAGAGCAGTAAATACTGTAGCTCACAAAAGCAGACTCAACTGCAGGATGCAAGCGGATACAGACAGCAGAAACTTAACCGCTGCACCGTTCAACCTGACCCCAGATGGGAGTAGCTCCTCCTAGCGGTGTGCGAGCAAGTGTACAGACGCACAAGAGAGTTAAAAAGTTCCAGTTCCGACGATCGTTTCGCTCAGCAAGCTTTTTCAAGGAAATGATGTGCGCATGTCCGTATAGTCTTATATACCGATACTTGAACTTAAAACGGATATCCGGAATCTTCTTGTTGCCATTTTGGAAAAGGGCATGGATGTCTTACAGGATTACTCATTAACAGGATTATCTATTATTAACATAGCGATTCTGTTTTCTTATATACCCCATACATAACCACATATAGATCATGACTGCACTATACTCCTATCTTTTGTACCTGTTTATGGGAATATAACTCCGCAACTTTGAACTATTTGCAGTTTCTCTGCTGGTCCATTTTGTTAGCCGAGCATATATTCTCATAAATACCACATCAATATATACGTCTACAGTTACAAACTATATTATCGAGTGTGAGAGAATAAACTCCTAAGAGTGTTGAGATTTGGTGAATGTAAATTATTACGTCTTATGAATATCTTATATTTTGGAATTTAATATGATAGCAACTAGTAAAAAAATGTAACCTCTGATATATACAGCTACTGTTATTTAAATTGACCCTAATTTTTAGTCATAATACTCCTATAATGTTATATATATATATATAATGTTTATCACCACCCCTCCAGCTTTGTTCTACTTTTCTTATCCCTAGAAATTCTAGATCACTAATCTTTCTTTTATGTACTTTGTCAAAATGTGCAGATACTGTATGGTTCTGATAACCCTTTTCAATATTATAGATGTGTTCATTAAGTCTTGTTTTTAGAAGTCCTACATAGATCAGATTGCAGCGTAACAAATATACTACATATATACTACAATATACTACATTCTTGCTGTTGCAAGTAATGAATTGGTTTATCTCATAATTTCTCTTATTATCTGCTGAATGGAATTTATTACATATTTTTGGTGCCTTTTTCAGCTGGAGGGGTGGTGATATACAGAATCAATTGGGACGTCTAGAAATGAAGTGGATACACATCATGGATAGCTTTATACCTAATGGTTTGAATAAGGATTTCGAGCTACACCACTTCTTAAATTAATAGACGAAATGGAAGTTCATGCTCTATCTGTATTATATGGCATCTGGAATACATATCAGGGAGGTTTATTGGGGATAACTATTGTTATCTCAGATAAACTGGCGGTATATAACATTATAGGAGTATTATGACTAAAAAGTAGGGTCAATTTAAATAACAGTAGCTGTATATATAAGAGGTTACATTTTTTACTAGTTGCTATCATATTAAATTCCAAAATATAAGACATTCATAATATGAGACGTAATAATTTACATTCACCAAATCTCAACACTCTTAGGAGTCTATTCTCTCACACTCGATAATATAGTTTGTAACTGTAGACGTATATATTGATGTGGTATTTATGAGAATATATGCTCGGCTAACAAAATGGACCAGCAGAGAAACTCTATTCAATAATGCAAATAGTTCAAAGTTGCGGAGTTATATTCCCATAAACAGGTACAAAAGATAGGAGTATAGTGCACTCATGATCTATATGTGGTTATTTATGGGGTATATAAGAAAACAGAATCGCTATGTTAATAATAGATAATCCTGTTAATGAGTAACATCTTTGATTTGTAGCATTTATACTCATCATAATGTAATGACACTAGGGACTAACTGTAATTCATTGTAAATATTGAAATGTTTTCCTTAATGGATACAAGCATATATGAATTGTACACACAATCATTGGATTCAGGGACTGTAAGACATCCATGCCCTTTTCCAAAATGGCAACAAGAAGATTCCGGATATCCATTTTAAGTTCAAGTATCGGTATATAAGACTATACGGACATGCGCACATCATTTCCTTGAAAAAGCTTGCTGAGCGAAACGATCGTCTGAACTGGAACTTTTTAACTCTCTTGTGCGTCTGTACACTTGCTCACACACCGCTAGGAGGAGCTACTCCCATCTGGGGTCAGGTTGAACGGTGCAGCGGTTAAGTTTCTGCTGTCTGTATCCGCTTGCATCCTGCAGTGGAGTCTGCTTTTGTGAGCTACAGTATTTACTGCTCTATTAACCTCTGTGCAAGGTGTTGTGTTCAGCATTTGTGACGCTTTTACTGTATTTTAATAAATCCTTTTATATTACACTACATTGCCGTGAGAGTACTGTTTACCCACCAGTACAAAGTGGGTGTGCGCATTTCCCTGAGCTTGGTCATAAGCTCTAATTCAGGGGTGTCCAAACTTTGCTCTCCAGAGGTTTTGGAACTACATTTCCGATTTTATCTAGCTGGGCATCATGGGAAATGTAGTTCCAAAACCTCTGGAGAGCAAAGTTTGGACACCCCTGCTCTAATTCATGTGAGTAGGCATTTGGCCAAAAGTTTGATACATATCCTGGATATTGTTACAGAATCACACTATGTTGCTATTTCTCTCTCCTTTTTTTGAGAAACTCTAAGGATACAAAGAATCAGAAGAGTCCCAGCAAGAACACGTATATCCTTAAATGAACTTTTTATTTAATATTTTTGTGTGTTGCATTTATGATTCTCTTTGATTAAAACAAAACTTGCCTTATCCCTTGTCCAATCCTTGGCCTCACTTATAAATGTTAATTTAAGAGATGTGAACAGATGATCTTACAATATTGCTACCCCTGCAATGCTTTCCCCATAGCAATGTTTAAATTTATAGGCCAGAGGATTCAGCTGAATGCAATAAATTAGGTAATCACATGATCAAAGACAGTCAAAGGCCAATTGGAAAAATTTGATTCAGGGTGAGATAAGTTAAAAAAACAGATAATAGAATTTGGGGGAGGCTGGGGTTATACCATCAGTGAAATTATAAAATTAGGAATCATAACAAATATTTGCAAGGTTTGAACATCACATAGATGAAGACAAGATCAGCAGAGTAAATACATCAATTATTACACAGACTACAGGCAAATCCAAAAAAGAGAGACTTGTAGTACAAATGAAACAAAAACAGGAAAATTGGCAGGATTTGAATGCAGGGACCCAATTCACATACCAAAGAGAGACTTGTGGTACAAATGACACAAAAACAGGCAAATTGGCAGGATTTGAATGCAGGGACTCAATTCACATAGCAAAGAGTGTTTGTGTTTAGCTGTAATATTCCTCTTATTCATTTACTGTACCCACACATATTATATACCGTTTTTCTCACCATTAAATGGACTTTCCAAAGATATATTATTTTCATCATATCTTATAATTTACTATAAAAAAATTATAAAATATGATGAAAAAATGGAAAAAAGCACACTTTTTCTAACTTTGACCCCCCAAAATCTGTTACACATCTACAACCACTAAAAACACCCATGCTAAATAGATTCTAAATTTTATCCTGAGTTTAGAAATACCCAATGTTTACATGTTATTTGCTTTTTTTGCAAGTTATAGGGCAATAAATACAAGTAGCACTTTGCTATTTCCAAACCATTTTTCTTCAAAATTAGCGATAGTTACATTGTAACGCTGATATCTGTCAGGAATCCCTGAAAATCCCTTTACCTGTATATATTTTTTAGTAGTCAACCCAAAGTATTGATCTAGGCCCATTTTGGTATATTTCATGCCATCATTTTACCACCAAATGTGACCAAATTAAAAAATCATTAACTTTTTCACTAACTTTTTCACAAACTTTAGGTTTCTCACTGTAATTATTTACAAACAGCTTGTGCTATTATTGAAAAAAATGGTTTTAAATGCTTCTCTGGGATCACCTTTGTTCAGAAATAGCAGACATTTATGGCTTTGGCATTACTTTTTGGAAAATTAAAAGGCCGCTAAATGCCGCTGCGCACCACACTTGTATTATGCCCAGTAGTGAAGGGGTTAATTAGGTAGCGTGTAGGGAGCATGTAGGGTTATTTTTAGCTTTAGTGTAGTGTAGTAGACAACCCAAAGTATTGATCTAGGCCCATTTTGATATCTTTCATACCACCATATTACTGCCAAATGTGATCAAATAAAAAAAATCATTAAAGGGACAGTCAAGTCCAAAATTTTTTTTTCATGATTTAAATAGGGTATGCAATTTTAAACAACTTCCCAATTTTCTTTTATCACCAATTTTGCTTTGTTCTCTTGGTATTCTTAGTTGAAAGCTAAACCTAGGAGGTTCATGTGCTAATTTCTTAGACCTGAAGACTGCCTCTAATCTGAAAACATTTTGACCACTAGAGGGCATTAGTTCACATGTTTCATATAGATAACATTGAGCTCATGCACGTAAAGTGACCTAGGAGTGAGCACTGATTGGCTAAACTGAATGTCTGTCAAAAGAACTGAAATAAGGGGGCAGTCAGCAGAAGCTTAGATACAAGATAATTACAGAGGTAAAACGTGTATTATTATAACTGTGTTGGTTATGCAAAACTGGGGAATGGGTAATAAAGGGATTATCTTTCTTTTTAAACAAAAAAAATCTGGTGTTGACTGTCCTTTTAACTTTTTCACAAACTTTAGGTTTCTCACTGAAATTATTTACAAACAGCTTATGTAATTATGGCACCAATGGTTGTAAATGCTTCTCTGGGATCCCATTTGTTCATAAATAGCAGACATATATGGCTTTGGCATTACTTTTTGGTAATTAGAAGGCTGCTAATTGCTGCTGCGCATCACACGTGTATTATGCCCAGCAGTGAAGGGGTTAATTTAGGTATCTTGTAGGGTTAATTTTAGCTTTAGTGTAGAGATCAGCCTCCCACCTGACACATGCCACCCCCTGATCCCATTCTAACCCCTCTCAAACAGCTATCTTCCCTCCCCACATGACAATTGTCAACGCCATCTTAAGTACTGGCAGAAAGTCTGCCAGTACTAAAATAAAAGGCATATTTTTTATTATTATAATTTTTTTTAATTTATATATTTTTTCTGCAGTGTTGGGTCCCCCCTTAGCCCCTAACCTCCCTGCCCCTCCCAAACAGCTCTCTAACCCTCCCCCATCTACCTATATGCCGCCATCTTGGGTACTGGCAGCTGTCTGCCAGTACCCAGTTTGTTCAAAATTTGGGCTTTTTTAAATAAATACCCAATTTTTCTGTAGTGTAGCTGCCCACCCTCAATACCCTACCCCTCCCCCACCCAGATCCCTTTGGAAACATTATCCCCCCTCCCTCTCCCTCCCTCCTTCCCAGATAGGGTTATTTGCTGCGCAATTGCTGCGCATACTAACATTTCACTTGCTGCGCATGCACGCACATGCGTGCCCTCGCCGCCCCTGCATGCACTCCCGCACATTAGGATCAGGAAGTACTTGCAGCATTGGACCGCCCACCTGCCTCCCTGCTATGGCTCCCACACACATGTATTGCATTTAAACCTCAATTTCATTTTTTTTTTTTTAAAGAAATCCCCCAGAATTTAGCAAAAAACATTTTTTTTAATTTTCTATACCATAAAAATCATGATAATCACTAGCACATAGGCTTCTATTTCTGCATAAATAATACTAGGTGAAAATTAGAAGAAATACAAGATCTAACCATAATAGAAGTAGATCAAACAGCATAATATTGGAAGCAGTGTTTCCCAAACCCAGTCCTCAGGACCCTTAACAGGCCAGATATTCATAATATATTAACTAGAGCACAGGTGAAATAATCAGTTCACCCATCAGCTAATCAGTTCACCTGTGCTCTAGTTAAAGTGCCATACAACAGGTTGAGATCTGTGCATATCCTAAAAGGGTTAATTATTTAAAATAGTTTGCATTAAAAAAAATGTGTAAAAATTGCTGGCAATGATTTTAAAATAATTTTCAAAAATAAGCAAAATGAATTACATAGCTAAGCTGCCTGGAGCAGCTAACTCCACCCCCTTATCAGTGTTTAGACACAGGCATTGTATTTCAACTGAGTTCACAGCGTCTAGGCATGCTCCAGCAGATAATCCCTATTCACTTTTGCATTCTACCAAAAGAACAATAAACATAGATACAGCCATAAAAGGAAATGTGTGGGTTGAGTTAGAGCTGTACAATTCAGAAACTAAAAAGAAAGGGTTAATGGTGAGGCACTGCAGTAAACATTTGCAGGTAAAGTAATTAGTACATATTATATTATTTTGTCTCTATCCCAACTTGTTTTATGTCCCTTAAAGATATAATATATATGTGGCCTGTTAAGGGTCCTGAGGACTGGAGTTGGGAAACAGTGATTTGAATGAAACTACCTAAAACATTATGGTCTCAACGGTAGCGATCTCACCTGGACATTCTTGCTACAAATCACTTCCACCTGACTCTAGGTTTATAATTAGATTAAGTAAAGTTGAACTGTGATCCCCTGTAACACTACATTTACTTCCAGGAAACAACTTTGAAGTGTTAATCTAAACAATGCAAATAACAGTAAACGTGAACCACATTGTAACAGTTTGCATGTTATATACTATCAATGCCAATCTTGTCAACGCATTATTATTTTTCTTAATGTATGTCATTAGTTTGTTATATTTATTTTTCACTGAAAAAAATAATAAAAATATAAAACTTAAAAAAAACAGCATAACATCTTGACTTTTCAGATGACTACTCATTTTTACAATTTATGCATTCTCTGACCCTTAACGCTGGTAAAAATAAAAACCCAAGAGTTTATTTCTTTCATACAGGTGGTGAGAGTCCACAATCCATTGCTCTTGGGAATTACTGTTCTCTACCACTAAGAGGAGGCAAAGATTCCAAAACCCCAAGAGCTCTATAAAACCCCTCCCACCTCACACATACCTTAGTCTTTACTTTGATTTTGAAGAGTGAAGCTGTGCATTTGATTCTTCAGAGAGAGGGGTTTTCAGTCTATATTGAGGCCTGGTTTCTCCCAGAGTACAGTGCATGTCAGAGGGATGTATGTACAGTATATGGGGTATGGTTTGTGATCATTTTTTCACCTCATGGGAAATTTTTCATAAACCATCTATAATTAGTCACAGGGACTTGTCTTTTGCCTCCCTTTATTGATCCACAATATACTGCTGTTCCATAACCTCTTCTGATATGTTTCAGTACTGGTTTGGCTGTCTGCTGCTTGTTTGCTAGTGGACGAGTGTCTATTGGTAAGTATCTTTTTATTAACATCTAGACACTTTTTAGCTATGTTTTGGTAACTTTTAAAGTTATTCATAACAATCTCTTGCTAAATTAAGTCTTGCAAGCAAGGTGTTGTATGTATTTTACCTAGATAAAGGACTGCCAATGTTTTGTATTGCATAGTGTGGAGTACTTGTTGGTATATTGGATACTGAATTTTGAATTTTGAACATATATTTAGACATCATTTATGCATATCTAAGGTTTGTTTTTCCTATAGTATATGTAAACAGATAGGTACAGAGCTCTATTAGGTCAGGATTATGTATTCATTTTATCCAGACAATGTTGCAATTTGATTCATTATATGATACAGGCCTGTGTCAGATTTAAGAAGGACTGGTTCTAGTTTTAATATGTATGTATATATTTGTTTGTTTGCATGTTTTTGTCTCAGAAAAGACGGCGGGACATGAGTGGGCTGACTTCTTTATGATAATGTCTTGTTCTTTCAATAAATTGTGATTTATACCTCATATGTGTGCCGTTGTATGTTCCCTTTCTTTTTTAGAGGATTATTATATTTCCTAAGATTTCTTTCTTTTTTACAATATATAATATTTGTTTGAGGGAGGCACCGTGAGGTAAAAATAAGTGGTATATACTACTCTCCCTAATTTTTCTATTTTTATTTATATATTTATTTATATATTTGCTAGTATATATGGCCCTGGCACAGATCCTTTTCTCTGTTCCCTTGTTGTTTTGCATGCATCAGTTTTTTTTGGCATGCTTCTCAGGTTAGCGCACATCCCTTTAGTTTTTCTATAGTTTCCTTGCGTGTCGGACGGTTTACGCACTTCAGGTATGGCATGTTTGTTCTCGGTTATGTGCACGTCGGATTTTGCCATGCAAAATCCCCTTTTTAGTTTCCAGCATTATCTGTCCTCGTATTTAATGTTTATTTCTCCTGCTTTGTTTTGCAGTTTGATTTAGAGCGCATTGTACTTTGTGTATTTTTAAAAGCTACGGAAAGTGATTTCCATTCCTCAAGAGCTTTTAAAGGGGGTTATACTGCTTATTGCATTGCTTTGTCATATGTTATAACAAAACTGCTGGATTATGTCCCTAAATCAACCCAAGAAACTGAGTCTCCTGAACACATCTCTACCATTATTTGGTATGCGTATTGTAAGAAAGCTGAAGTGTCTTTTCAAGCTCATTTATGTTGCTCATGTTTAGATTTGTTAATGACATCCAACCAATCTATTGTTGTTTCTATGGGTACTAATGCACCTTCTGCTTGTTCATTACAGGATAATGCTGATGTGGTGTTACCTACCATGACATTTTTTTTATCAAGGCTGCAGTTTCTGAGGCATTGGCTGCTGTCCCACCTTCAAATAAGTGTAAAAGGTCAGTTCAGATTTTACCTTCTACAAGTGCTTATCAGGCCAGATATACTGTTTTGTCTTCAGATGGCGAAGTTTCCTCTAGGGATGAGGACACCTCATCTGATGTTGAACCTGATGTTTCCTCTTTTTTGTTTAAAGTTGAACATCGTTATTTTTAAAAGGAGGTCTTAATTACTTTAGGGTTGAAGATCCTAAAGTTTCCAATGATAAGCCTTGTAATAATTTAAATTCAGTTTTTAAGACTGTTGTTAATCTCCCTGAGGTTTTCCCTGTACCTGATGCTGTCTCTGACATGATATCTAGGGAATGGTCTTAGCCAGGTAATTATTTTACTCCCTCTGCAAGGTTTAAAAAGTTATATCCCTTACCTGCGGCTAATTTAGATTTATGGGTGAAATAGGTTGTTTCTTCAGACAACTTTAGCAGAGAAATTGTTGTTCCTTCTTTGGGCAAGTTTACAAGTTGTGGGTCAAATCTGTTTGTTGCTATTGCAAAAATACAGCACGCATTAAGGTTTTTGCGCATTTGGGGTTGCAAAGGTATTACAAATTTCAAAATAACTTATTTTGTGCGCGCATTGACACGCATAATCCATAAAGCCAGATTGTGTGTGTGCTCATGTGTTCCCCCATAGAAGTCAATGGAGAAGAGAAATAGAAACAAAAACTAACTAAAAAACGTAATTTGTTGCTTAAAGCCCATAACATATTCTACTCGAAAGTGTACATGAAAATGCAAATATTTCATATTGCAAGAATGTTTTTTTAACAGAATATGTTCTTTTTATTTCTAAATAAATATTTCTCTATATATGTGAAGATTTTTGAACTAATATATATTATTATAGCGAGATATGAATATATATATATATATATATATATATATATATATACTGTATATATGTCTAGATATCTTGAGATCTATATGTGAATATCTCTTTAAAAATCCATCTGAGATATTGTTTAATGTGCATAACATTGAAATGTGAAATGTTTTCATTATCTCCATAGCTAAACATATCTCTATACATATAAATCCATGTTTCTCTATGTATGTGTATATATGTCAATGTAAAATCCCTTCATCTGTTTTTTTTTTTTAACACCCGAGATCTCCTATGTTTGAGCCCTTGGTGCCGAATTATCAAGCTCCGAATGGAGCTTGATGCCCCTGTTTCCGCGCAAGCCTTCAGGAAAGTGGTCTTAAGACTGCTGGTCCATAACTGGTCCGCTGCCTCTGAGGCTGCGGACATCAATCCGCCCGATCCTATATGATCGGGCTGATTGACACCCCCTGCTAGCGGCAGATTGGCCGCACATCTGCAGGGGGAGAAATTGCACAAGCCGTTCTGATGAACTGCTTATGCAATGCTTAATGCTGACAACGTATGCAGCAAAGTCTGTCGGACATGATCAGCTACAGCGTATCATGTCAGACAGACATTGATAAATTGGCCCCCTTATAATTTTATGTGCAATATTTTTTTAAAATAATTTTTAATAGAAAGTGTTAATATAAGTGTAACTGTACTTTGTAATGTATTTTGGAAGTGTTTTGTGAAACATTTTTGTTGAGGAAAACTGTTAACTACAGTGGAAAGACTTGTAATATCAGGGCAATGAAAATAGCCTGTGAAAAGACCATATTGCGGGCAGAAAACACATATCGCGCAACTAGTAATCTTGAAATTTGTGTTCTAATCCTAAGAATGCTTCTGAGAGATCTTTGCATTCTGTGGATGTTGTTAGGAAATAGATTCTACTAAGGACTTTAAACTAACTTCTAGTTTGTTCATTCTTTTCTGGCCCTAAGAATGTTTGCGTGTATGGGGGCGTGTAGATAGACTCAAATGATGATTGGTCTAATGGCGTATAAGTAAGGGAAGATGACGGGGCCACTCGCGCCTTTGATAAAGCTCAGGCAAAACGCGTGTCAGGTATTCGCCTGTCTGAGTATTCTTTTAAATACTTAACTGTGTTCTTATGGTATATTCATTGGGAGGTATTGCTTATTTTATACGTTGAACTCTGGCTATTGAGGATGATGCCCTGAATCTTTTTCAATAATTGTGTGTAGACACCTGAGCGTCAGTATATTGTTAAGCCTCCTTATTGCCCACTGACTGTGGGAGTCATCTAAACAGAGTAATTTTGAGGATAGGGATCTTTTTTCATGTCGCTTGGTGCCACACAATGGACCTCTCTGTCCTTTGAATCCTAAGTTGCAACCTCCTTAATTTATACTGATATTACGGGTTATTAACCCTTTGTTCTCCCTATTACTAAGACAGTGCTACTTTGTATTCTATTTTAAATTATTTTCTGAGGTGTTTTGTTCACACTTTTTAACGTATTATATTAAATGTTAAGTTTTATTTTAGACCCCTTCACTTCCTTTTCCCCCTAAGTGTGTGCCAGAGATTTATATTTCTTTTCTCAAAGTTATTGTCCTTATCAGAGTAGTCTCTGTTTCTTAGCTCTAATATTGATTGATTTATCTAAATACTCTGGTGCAGTGGGTGGTGTAACAGATGCAGCAATTTAATAAGTGGATTGGCCTTTAGGTGGTGCAGCAGGTCGGTCAACTGGTGAGCAAGCATGTTAAATGGCATGTGGAACAGCAAATGGAAGTCTTTTCCTTGAAAATGTGAAATATATTTTAAATGAAGCTGAAGTTAGTGGTGAGGGATTGGAAATAGGCTTCAAACAAGCAAATAAGAAAAGGATGTCTCCACACTCCATAAACTCTTAATTTGTTAAAAGTTAGTTTTTGTTTTTTTTTAATAAATGTTTTTATTGATTTTTGAACAAAAGTTATACAAAACATTGGCAATTAGCAGGTATCATTAATCAATAAAACAAACATAAAATCAACAAATAAAATAACGAAAGTTGACAATAGTTTTTCGTCTTAGACACTTCAATCAATACGGTTACAAAAGTAAAGGCACAACAACATCACAAAGAGAAGATTCATAGATATAAACATAAAGCTATCACGAAACCAGTAGATCTATAGATGGTGTGGTAGGTATAGGGTTAGATGGCCTCTTAAATGTATCTCTTATGTAAGATTCCCATAGAATTTTAATTTCTAGGTACTTATCTCGATGTCTAGTTTTCATATAGTGAAACTCCTCCAGGTTTAAAACATTTTGGCATTGATCGATCCATTGCGCTAGGGAAGGAGTTATAGACGTTTTCCAATTCTTGACTATCAATGTTTTAGCACTATTAATTAGGATGTGCAACAATTTAGTATGGTAAGTGGTAATTTTTTTAGGGGTGAGGTGAAATAGCCATAAAAGGGGGTCTCCAGTGATTTTGGGGCCTAGAATGGAGGATGTTTCCTTTATTACTTCTACCCAAAAGGGGGTAATGGCTGGGCACTGCCACCATATGTGTGACATTGTTCCGTCTGGGAATGGCACCTCCAGCATATATTACTAGTTTTACTAAATAGCTTATGACATCTAGCTGGGGTGAGATGCCATCTATGCATTAGTTTAATATTCATTTCAAGCATTCTACAGGAGATATTGGTCTTAGTAATGTTGGAGAATATCTGATTAACCTCTAAGGGGGCCATGTTCAGTCCAAGTTCATGTTCCCATCTATCTATATAGTAAGGGGATTGACCCAAATGTTGGTTTTGTAAGAGGGCATACATGTGTGATAAAGCGTGGATTACTGGGGTATGTTTACTGCATAAAGATTCAAATTGGGTAAGCGTTCTCATTATGTTTTTCCTATCTGGGTGACTGGTTATGTATGAGTGGCATTGGTATAGCTTGAACCAGTCTTGGAGGAAAGTGAGCCCGTTGTCTTTTAGCTCGTGGACTGTAAACCATCTCTCTTCGTTGCCTAAGTGATATGCCATTAGTGATCTATGATTTTTTTTAGTTGCGCTCCCTATATGTCCCAGCCCAGGTATAAAATCCTGATTATCGGTAAGGGGGGGGTTATTCTCCCTAGCCAAGATATATTACAGGAGCGCCAAGAGGACATTTCAGCTATCAGGGTTTTTTGTAATGTTTTAAAATTGGTCTCGAAAATGCTGTTTAAAGAAGGTGTCAGAAAGATACCTAAGTATTTCATTTTTTTTGTTTGCCATTTAAAGGGGCAAATTTGTTTTATCAGTTGTATTTCTTCAGGGGGGAGCAAGATATTGAGAATTTCCGACTTAGATCCATTAATTAGAAAATTGGAAACTGAGCTGAATTTGGAAAAAGTGTGTAGAAGTGGGGGGGATAGAGATGGAAGGGTTTGTGAGAAAAAATAAGATGTCGTCGGCGTATAATAATATCTTATGTGTAGTATTCTTTATCTGTATTTCCTCAATGTCCTGTTGGACACGTATCTGTATAGCAAATGCTTCCACCAGGCAAGCGAAAAGTAGAGGTGAGAGGGGGCACCCTTGTCTGGTCCCGTTTGAAATAGAAAATGAGTGGGAAAGGGTTACATTTATTTTTACTTTGGCACATGGGTTTACGTATAGGGCAAATATTTTAGAAATTACAGATTCACTGAGCCCGAATCTTATCAGTACCGACTTAAGGAAGTGCCAACAGACGCGGTCAAATGCTTTTTCCGCGTCCATTGACACTATTGCTAGGGGGAGTTGTTTGAGTGATGCATGTTCAATGAGGTGAAGGGCCCTAATCGTATTATCCCTGGCTTCTCTGGTGGGGATAAATCCCACTTGATCATTAACTATGATATCTGGGAGAATTTGTTCAGTTGTACAGCCAGGAGTTTAGCGTATATCTTCAAATCAGAATTTAATAGAGATATAGGCCTATAGTTTTCTACCCTATCGGGGCTCTTTCCAGGCTTAGGGATGACGGTTATATGTGTTCTAGTGCTTGTTTGGGGAATGGGTTGGTTTCTGAAATGGAGTTAAAAATGGATAAAAGATGTGGGATCAGGTGCTCTTTTAATTTTTTATAATAATAATTGGTGAAGCCGTCCGGACCTGGGGCTTTACCATTCGGTAAGTCTTTAATAACCTTTTCTAATTCTTCATTGGTAAAGGATTTGTTAAGGAGGTCAGATTGGTCTTTGGAGATTTGGGGAAACTTGATTTTATCTAGATAGGCGTCTATTTTCTGCTGCTTAGTTTGGGATAGATTACATCCTGCTGCTGTTTCTGGAGATGTCAAATTGTATAGAGATTTTTAGTAGGATCTAAAAGCCTCAGCAATTTGTTCGGTTGAAGAATATATTTTTTGGCCCTTACCCTTTATCTCTAGTATGAAGGATTTATATGTTTTACGTTTCAGTTTAGGTGCAAATAAGCGACTGCATTTGTTATCCCCATCATAATAGATTTGTTGTAGTTTAAGTGCCTGTGTTTTATACTCATAGGTTAAGAGGCATTTAACTTTGTTTCTTTGGATTTCCAAATTCTCTTTGATAGTGGTGTTGTTGGGGTCCCTAATCTGGTCTGTTTCTTGTTTTTCTATTTCACCCACAGTGTTCTTTAGGTTTGCATTATTCGTTTTAGTTTGATGGGCTTTAATATTCATAAATTCTCCCCTAAGTACTCCCTTATGAGCCTCCCAGAGGGTTTTATCGTTGTGTACCGTGCATGTGATCATGGAGTGGTCGGACCAAACTCTGGGAAGGATCGTTATATTTTTAACTGTTGAAAGACTAGTTACGTCCATCATAAAGTAATCGATTCGTGAGTGAGATTGTTGAGGAGGGGAATAGTAAGTATAAGACCTATCTTCCGGGTGGGTTATTCTCCATACGTCCTGCAAAACTGCATTTCGTAGGTATGTTTTAACATTATGAATAGTATTACGGTAAATATATGATGAGCCTGTAGAAGTGTCTAAGGCTGGGTTGAGTGTAATGTTGAAGTCCCCTCCAATTATAATTGATCCCTTACCTTCTTCCAAGAGTAAATTAGTGAATCTTTTAAAAATTTCCCCTGATTGGCGTTGGGTGCATATACACTCGCTAAGGAGATTTGGCTGCTATATAATGTGCCTATGAGGATTATATACTGGCCCTCTGGGTCCCTAATTTTTGTTAAAAGTTAGTCTTATTGAAAAAAACTCCTTTTCAAAAGCTGACGGTGACAATAAAATCAAAAGCTCAAGCAAGTAGGACTACAAAGCTGGATTGCCAAACAAGAAAACACTGGGTGGATTTGATATGGCAGGAGTTGATATTTTAGGAAATAATTAGAAATTATTCAATCCATTGGGCAATCGTTTGCAAGTGTCATATAATTTAGTAGAGAACTACCTTAGGGCTAGATTACTAGTGGAGGGTGATTTAATGCTCCTGCTCGAGTCATAATTGCACTAGAAGTTACTTTTTGCGTTCATCGGGTTGCACTCGTATAATGAGTTGAAAGTCTCTTTGGCACTAATACGAAGAGCGCAAAAAGCCGAACTTAGAATATTGCGCTCTCATTCACGTATTCCCCCATAGAAGTCAATGGGGCAAAAGAAGTGGAAAAAAAAACAAAAAACACCCAACTTTCACGCAAACCTGATTGCATATTCTCATGTGCGCTAACCCAACATGAAAATATGAATATTTCACATTCCAACGTTCTTCTCATGGAAGAATATATTCTATTTATTCATAAATACATCTCTCTCTCTCTCGTTTTTTTGTACAATATATATCTATACCTGATTATATACTGTTAAAGATATATACAGAAATGTCTATTTATAACTACTTAAAACATATTCTGCTATGTGCAGAACATTGAAATGTGAAATATTTACAATAAATACACAGTATAACACTTTTTTTAACTATGAATATTGAATAAATATGTTTTTACATGTTTTAATTTATTTAACTGCAAGGGGATCCAAAGCATTGTATATATGTCTATATATGTATACATATGTATTTATGTGTTTATATGTGTATATATGTCTGTAAATACACATATAAATACATATGTACACACATATAGACATATATATATTTATATATATATATATATACACACATATACATACATATAGATATTTAGACATGCATATGTATGTATGTCTATTTAAAGCCCTTTGCCTGCCTTTTTTTTCTAACACCTGAAACCTCATATCCTTATAACTTTTTTCTGCAATTTTTTTTTTAAATTTCTTTTTATTAGATGGCGTTATTATGAGTGTACTTTATTATGAAATTTTTATGTGTTTTGTGACACTTTTTTGCTTTGCGAAACATTTAAGCAGAGCTCTGAGGACGCAATAATCATTCTAGCATAAAATGCCATTGTGCTTAATTGATCGTGTTTACTTTCAACTTGTAATATGAGCGGTAAACCCGATGAGCGCAAACACCCGCGAATAACCACTTATCGCTCATGCCTAACTGCTAGTGCTCCACTCGCAATCTGTCCCTTAATCTCTAGTCATTTAGGAACAACTAATTATCTCCATCAATCAACTATCTCTTTAAAATGAGATATGGAAAACATATTTTGCAGCAATACGTTCAGATAGAGCTCCTGAATATTTTTTGAAAGTCCTGGACAGCAAAGATGGGTTTGACATCACAATTAAGAGTAAAATCCAGTAAATTCTTTATGTAGAAGATTGACTTCCCAGTTGAATCATGTATGTCTTATTATATTATAGGTAGAAAGAGTAAACAGTGCAGCTTTTGACTTTGACATGTTCTGCTCCAGAATTGTTCATGAATGACATGAGGACAGAGAAAACTTAATTTGTAAAATCCTCAAAAATCCTTATACAATTTGGATAAGAACTAGACACCTCAACTGTGAGGGTTTGAAGATCCCATTGCACCTGAAAGATCTGCCTGATGATTATGACTGTTGTCCCAGCAGCAAGACAACAAATGTCAGAAACAAGATATGGCCACTACCTGAAAGTCAAGTGCTTGTCCACATGCCCATTGTCTAATTAATTCTAGGGATATCTGTTAGTGTGTTAATACTGTATTTTATTTCTAACTTTTTTGTATTAGGGTGGATCATGTCGTTGTGTTTTTATTTAATAATAGTGGTATCAGTTTGGGTGTGATCTGTATCCTCATACCTTTGGAAATTATTCACAATGTTTTCTTCCAGACAGTGGAGATAACAATATAACTTATTTTGATTATTTAAAAGGATTTGTAGTTGCCAAGCATATCCTTTACCTTTTGTCCTGAAAATGTTGTTCCTGATTCCAGTGTAATTTGATGGATGTCATCACCCTAAAAATTGCTTCTGTAAACTGGTTAGCTTACATTGCTGGAATGTAGAAAGTCAATATGGTAGAAAATAATTGCAAGCAGATGAGACTGCTGACCTAACAAAATGTGTTTCAAAACAGATCAGAAGCTATATTCAAAAATGCTTTGCTTCAAAATAATGTACTTTTTCAGACCATAGATCAAACATCAAAGACATTTTATGGTCATTATGATGAATTTTATACATATGTTGTTTACAATTTAGATTTTAACGTATTAATTATTTAAACAAGCCAAGTGCAGAAAATATCATTAAATGAATAATCTAAACAAGGGCATTTAAAAATGCATTACAGTATACCTTTTTTTAAAAATTAAACAACAGTAATGTCCCTTTACTGAATAAATCTGTTTTTATGCTTGTGGGGTCACATCCCTGTCCACCAAAAGAGATGTGTCAGCAGCTGATTAAGGGACACTGTACTCAAAAATGTTCAGTCATCCATATGTAATAACAGTTTCAAGATGTTGACATTTAGGCCCCCATTTATCAAGCTGCGTATGCCTGCAGCTTAAAGTTAGGAAGCAGCGGTAACAGATGTTCATCCCGGGTGATTGACAACCCCTACTCGCACGCCATTGGGCTAGCATGAGCAGGGGGCAGCATTGCACATGCAAACACTTGTGCAATGTTAAATACAGACCGCTTATTGCTGAAATACGCTGCCCGCATTCTGCAATCCTGGGCTGGACTTGTTTGCATGAGTGCACACTGTCTGTCTCTCAGTTGATAAATGTCAGCATTATTCCTGAAAATATAAAGTAAAAGCTGTTTAAATGTAAACTAATACTAGTATCAGTTTTACATTTCCTATGAGTACTCTCCGGCTTATAGGTACTTCCTGCTAATGCTAAATGAACATTACCAGAAAGTACCAATCAGCCAATGTGCTTTAGCAAATAGTGGATATCAACCGATGAGCAGGGCCATTTAAGGGTGGGAAAACTGGGCACTTAGGGGTCGATCCGATATAAATCGTCGCCCGCAAAAGCCGGCGACGCCAATATTTACGCTGGTTTGGTATCACATATACGGCGTAACCTAGAAGTTGCGCGCGTATATTTCTGCCGTCGCCCGTAGTTTTTTGGGCTATAGGCAGGTATACCAAACCAGCGCAGTTTGGTATCCAATATGCAGCGTAAGGACTTACGTGGCGAAAATGGAGAAAACTTACTCCATTTTCACCTCGCCACAAAAAGCAGCCGTAAGAAGCCTTACGCTGACTATTGGAGCCCCGTAACTCCCTAAACTGGCTGCTAAAATAAACCTAACACCTAACGCATGCGCAATGTCTATCTCCCTGTCAACCGCGATCTTCTAAAATAAACCTAACACCTAACGCATGCGCAATGTCTATCTACCTGTCAACCGCGATCCCCCCCCCCGAAATCCCTAATAAAGTTATTAACCCCTAAACCGCCGCTCCCGGACCCCGCCGCCATCTACATAAACTAACCCCCTACTGTGAGCCCCTAAAACCGCCGCCATCTACCTTATCTATCCCCTAATTAGAACCCCTTACACCGCTGTCATCTACCTTATCTATCCCCTAATCTGACCCCTTACACCGCCGCCACCTATATAAAAATTATTAACCCCTAATCTAATCCCCCTATACCGCCGCCAGCTATATTAATATTATTAACCCCTAATGTAAGCCACTTACACCGCCGCCATCTCTATTAAAATGATTAACCCCTAATTTAATCTACCTACCCCGCCGCCAGCTATATTATCTATATTAACCCTAAGTATATTATAGTTAATATAGGTATTACATTATATATATTAACTATTTTAACCCTAATTATATTAGGGGTATGTGGGTGGTGGGTTGTAATGGGGGGGGGTATTGTATTTTTATGCAAAAGAGCTGAATTCTTTGGGGCATGCCCCACAAAAGGCCCTTTTAAGGGCTGGTAAGGTAAAGAGCTTTTAAATTTTTTTAATTTAGAATAGGGCAGGGAATTTTTTTTATTTTGGGGGTTTATTATTTTATTAGGGGGCTTAGAATAGGTGTAATTAGCTTAAAAATCTTGTAATCTTTTTTTATTTTTTGTAATTTAGTGTTTGTTTTTTTTTGTAATTTAGTTTAGTTAATTTAATTGTATTTTTAGATAGATGTTTGTAGTTTATTTAATTTATTGATAGTGTAGGTGTATTTGTAACTTAGGTTAGGATTTATTTTACAGGTAATTGGGTAATTATTTTAACTAGGTAGATATTAAATAGTTAATAACTATTTAATAGCTATTATACCTAGTTAAAATAATTAACAATTTACCTGTAAAATAAATATTAACCCTAACATAGCTACAATGTAATTATTAATTATATTGTAGCTATCTTAGGGTTTATTTTATAGGTAAGTATTTAGATTTAAATAGGAACATTTTAGTTTATAAATGAATTAGATTAATTTAATATAAATTTAGTTAGGGGTGTTAGGGTTAGATAGAGTTAATATAGTTAATATAAATACTATAGTAACTATATGAACTATATTAACCCTAATATAATTAGGGTTAATATAGTTAATATATATAATGTAATACCTATATTAACTATAATATACTTAGGGTTAATATAGATAATATAGCTGGCGGCGGGGTAGGTAGATTAAATTAGGGGTTAATCATTTTAATAGAGATGGCGGCGGTGTTAGGGGCTTACATTAGGGGTTAATAATTTTAATATAGATGGCGGCGGTGTTAGGGGCTCACTTTAGGGGGTTATAGATATAATATAGCTGGCGGCGGGGTACGGGAGCGGCGGTTTAGGGGTTAATAGCTTTTTTATTGTTAGGCTAGTGAGGGGGGATAGTGGATAGAGGGTTAGACGTGTCGGGCTTTGTTAGGGAGGCGTGTTAGACTTGTCGGGCTATGTTAGGGAGGCGTGTTAGACAGTGCGGGTGTTTTAGACTTTAGTCAGGTTTTATAGGCGCCGGCAGTTTCTAACGTGCCACAAGTCACTGGCGACGCCAGAAATTTGTACTTGCGCAGATTTCTGGACATCGCTGGTTTGTCAGACTTACGGCACGTTAGCATCTGACGGCGACTTATATAGGATAGCTCGAGTTGCGAGCTGAAACTGCGGGCGACGCCAGTTCCCTCGCTTGCGCCGCAAACTGCGATCTATATCGGATCGCGCCCTTAGTGTACTGACTGCTGGAGCTGCAGCGCCATGATGAGTGAGAGCTTGGAGGCAGTTTTAAATCTTATTTTTCATCCTAATCATTATTATTTGTGCAGCATGCAGGACTGGCCCTACCTTGCATCACACTTTCTGTTTTTGTGACCTGGGTCTCACCCCCTCCCACCAGAGTGGGCTTCGCTACAGAGAGGAAGAGATGACAGGGAGAATTACATAGGGAGAAGCACAGGCAGGGTTCATAGATTCCTTTATTTTACTGGCTTTATTTAAAGGTTTTCGCTATTTTTCTGTTTATTATACTGATCACTGAGCACTGTATGTGCTGGCAATGGCTAATGCACTTGTTGAGTAAAAAAAATAAAAGGTTCCTCGGTTCATGCAGGAACCTCTTCTAGTATTATCTTCCCTCCTCACTGCTCTCCTGTAATATCAGTCAGTGATGGATGTCTGATTGCAGCAGGCAAAGCCCTCAGTAATACTCCTGTGTCCTGTCACTCAAGGCACTCATAGGGCTCCATTTATCATCCACGGATGGACAGTGGTGTACATATTCATCCCTGTCTCTATCCATCTTTGTCTATCCATCTCTATGTATCTGTCTGTTCTATCCATCTGTCAACCTATCTAAATGTTATGTCTGTCATCTTACCCTCATGATGCCCTAGATTATTCCCTAAGGTCCTAAACACACTCTGTAAGTGAAATATCCTCAACAGACCTATGATCAGATGCCCTAAAAAAATACAGTATCTTCTCAGCCACATGCTAATATCAGACCCCTTGCCATTTTGCCTCCTGTCAGCCACATGCCCTTAGCCTTATGTGCACATTATATCTCAGATCACACCACTAAGGTCTACGGCTCTTTACTTAAATGTTGGTTGCTGTTAAGGCTGTGCAAAGTGATGTTTTAGGTATAACAAATACAAATATTGTGTACTCACTTGCCCCACTGCTTGGAATTTGCAAGAACACAGCAATTGCCTCCTGTTGCAACTATAGATGATATTAATAGTGTTCACTCTATGATTGGTGGTATAAATAATCTCGCTTTGTTAGCGGAGGTAGAAAGGTTAAGGGTCAGATGAGTGT
Organism: Bombina bombina; assembly: GCF_027579735.1. Classification (NCBI taxonomy): domain Eukaryota; kingdom Metazoa; phylum Chordata; class Amphibia; order Anura; family Bombinatoridae; genus Bombina; species Bombina bombina. Next base: position 583,293,397 of record NC_069504.1, read on the forward strand.
AAAGAACAGTACTATTTGTAAATCTCCTTGTAGCCTGTAGCGGTTACGTTTTAATACTTGCAACTTTGTTTCTTTTGTGGGTCCTGGGTGAATCCTGTGTTGTCTGTGTGAGCAGTTCTCATGGACTCGCAAAATCTGTATTGGTGCTGTTCACTTTAAGGTACACTAACCTTTGCTATAAAAGGCTCCACCTCTGTTATCTCAGTGCTTGGTAATTTGCTTGTTCATCCAAGTCTATTGGATCCCTGCTCTGGGAATTATGAGCCAATCTATAGGTTCAAGTTTTATGGGAAGTATTCTTCTGTTAACAACTCACCATTTTGTTATTTTGTGGTCTCAGTACTCTATCTACCTTCCCCCTAGACCAAGCTGACAGACTGCAACATCAACCACCCTCAGAGCGCAACTTCTCTAAGCCCTGCATACCTTGGGAATCCTGACCAGCTGATTCCTCCATAGTGACTCTCTCTCTCTGGCTCTGGATTGTGATATCACACGCCAATGGATTTACAGCTCGTTCCGAACCAGTCTGCCGGTTCCTGCTCCTGCTACGTTCAGGTAACATTCCTCCAGTATCCAGTGTTACAACTGTGGTGTGATAAAGCTCAGGATAACGGCAAATAGAGCTGTATGCTGCCGGCTCACTCAGCTCATTAACCCCTTAATGACCACAGCACTTTTCCATTTTCTGTCCGTTTGGGACCAAGGCTATTTTTACATTTTTGCAGTGTTTGTGTTTAGCTGTAATTTTCTTCTTACTCATTTACTGTACCCACACATATTATATACAGTTTTTCTCGCCACTAAATGGACTTTCTAAAGATACCATTATTTTCATCATATCTTATAATTTACTATAAAAAAAATATAAAATATGAGGAAAAATTGAAAAAAACACACTTTTTCTAACTTTGACCCCCAAAATCTGTTACATATCTACAACCACCAAAAAACACCCATGCTAAATAGTTTCAAAATTTTGTCCTGAGTTTAGAAATACCCAATGTTTACATGTTCTTTGCTTTTTTTGCAAGTTATAGGGCCATAAATACAAGTAGCACTTTGCTATTTCCAAACCACTTTTTTCCAAAATTAGCGCTAGTTACATTAGAACACTAATATCTTTCAGGAATCCCTGAATATCCCTTGACATGTATATATTTTTTTTTAGTAGACATCCCAAAGTATTGATCTAGGACAATTTTGGTATATTTCATACCACCATTTCACCGCCAAATGCGATCAAATACAAAAAATCGTTCACTTTTTCACAAATTTTTTCACAAACTTTTGGTTTCTCACTGAAATTATTTACAAACAACTTGTGCAATTATGGCATAAATGGTTGTAAATTCTTCTCTGGGATCCCCTTTGTTCAGAAATAGCAGACATATATGGCTTTGGCGTTGCTTTTTGGTAATTAGAAGGCCGCTAAATGCCACTACGCACCACAAGTGTATTATGCCCAGCAGTTAAGGGGTTAATTAGGGAGCTTTTAGGGAGCTTGTAGGGTTAATTTTAGCTTTAGTGTAGTATAGTAGACAACCCCAAGTATTGATCTAGGCACATTTTGGTATATTTCATGCCACCATTTCACCGCCAAATGCGATCAAATTGAAAAAAAAGTTAAATTTTTCACAATTTTAGGTTTCTCACTGAAATAATTTACAAACAGCTTGTGCAATTACGGCACAAATGGTTGTAAATACTTGTCTGGGATCCCCTTTGTTCAGAAATAGCAGACATATATGACTTTGGCGTTGCTTTCTGGTAATTAGAAGGCCGCTAAATCCTGCTGCGCCTCACACGTGTATTCTGGCTAGCAGTGAAGGGGTTAATTAGGGAGTTTGTAGGGAGCTTGCAGGATTAATTTTAGCTTTAGTGTAGAGATCAGCCTCCCACCTGACACATCCCACCCCCTGATCCCTCCCAAACAGCTCCCTTCCCTCCCCCACCCCACAATTGTCCCCGCCATCTTAAGTACTGGCAGAAAGTCTGCCAGTACTAAAATAAAAGGGTTTTTTAAAAAAACCAAAACCGCTCTCTGACCATCCCCTCTGCCTCATTGGGGGCCATCTTGGGTACTGGCAGCTGTCTGCCAGTACCCAGTTTGCAAAAAAAAAGTGCTTTTTTTATATTTATTTGGCTTTTTTCTGTAGTGTAGCTTCCCCCCCCACACAGACAAACCCCCACCACCTTGCTGATCTTTTTTTTTTTAAAAAATATTAAGGCATTTAAACATTTTTTATTAACACATTTTCTGTAGTGTAGCGGTTCCCACCCGCTCCCTCCCCGTGCACGCGCCCGCCCTCCCGTGCACGCGCGCGCGTCCGTGCGCGCCCCCGCTCATCCCCGCCCACGATCCCGCCCCCCCCTGCACATAACCAGGGCCATCGATGGCCGCCACCCGCCTCCCGGTCCGGCTCCCACCCACAAACGCAGGGAGCCACCAATCTCTGGTGCAGAGAGGGCCACAGAGTGGCTCTCTCTGCACCGGATGGCTTAAAAAAGTTATTGCAGGATTCCTCCATATCGAGGCATCACTGCAATAACCGGAAAGCAGCTGGAAGCGAGCAGGATCGCTTCCAGCTGCTTTCCAAACCGAGGACGTGCAGGGTACGTTCTCAGGCATTAACTGCCTTTTTTTTGAGGACGTACCCTGCACGTCCTCGGTCGTTAAGGGGTTAAGCACAGAGGATTTCTAGGAAAAGGCAGCTGGAGCTGCGATCGGACTTAATACTCTACCTATTCAGGACTGAGGTACTCTTACTTTTTCCTTTATGTTGTTCCACATTTAATTACTGCTGCACACCTCATGAACTATATCTGAACACATATGCAAATCAATGTAACACGGGTTCATTTTGGAATTACATAAGAATTGTGACAATGTCAGTAACATCATTGAAAAATACTTTTGGCAATCGCTCAGTTTGACTCTGAGCTTTTCAAGGGAAGACGCACTGTGCAGCACAAGCAGGAGCCAGCTACTTCACAGTTTCCAGTCCAGCAGGAAGCATTTGCAGGTGTAGAGGGAGATGCTGTTGGGACAGCTACTTTTGTCCGCGCCAAGGCTTGCGTGCACTGGGATAACCCGGTCTTCGGCTGTGGGCGCTTGTTTACCAGCCCCTTCCAGGATCACCTCTGCTTTGTTTTGGGGATAACCATTACCCTAGGATTACAAATAAGCGGACCTACTTGGATTTCTTGGTCAGCATTTACCAGGCTCTTTTGAACAGCAGTCTGATTGACATTAGCCTACAGCTGACGATAAGTATTGATTACTATAACTGTGTCTTTTGAACCTGCTGCATTTATTATACCGTACATATTTATGTGATGTGTTTTTCCTTTATTTTTCTGTTAAAGTGTATAATAGACAGAAATTTGATTTGTTATACCTGCTATTACACTTATTGTTTTGTGACCACTGTGCACAGTAGGTAGTAAACTGATTATAGGACTAAGAGTGCTGTTGTGAGGTATCTTTTCTTCTGTTGCTTAATTCATTGAAAAATACTTTTAGCAAGTTTGCTTCACAATCCAAGCTACTGGGACATATTAAGTTTATCATTATGCATTCTTCTTATTCCTCCATACATCTGATCTTTGTCCTGTTCAGAGTCAATTCAAGTGGTTATACTTCAAAAGCTACAATTAACCTAGTGGTTCTGCCTTAATCTTTGGTGGTTTCCATTTGTGTTAAACCCTCAGATCTATGAGCAAGAACCGGGTTCATTTATACTATCTATTGAATCCTTTACTGGTTGGTTGTGAGACTAAGGGATATAACAAAAGAAAAATTATGTACATATATTGATTCATTACATATTACCAAGCCTGGAAAAATATATAATATGGATATCACTGAGCTGACTCCATGTTGGAGCATACAAGAACATAGTAGAGAAGCACTTGGAGTAAGTAAAAACATTGTATCTTTATTTCTTCAACGTACAGTAAAAAATCATCATGAGAGATAGCAGGGCAGGTTTAGCAAGTGTTACTCTTCACCCTTGAAACTAGCTGACGCGTTTCGGCATAGGCCATAGTCTTAGCTATTCCTAGTCACTTATGCTCACTCCCTTTATAGTGGCTAATTCATTCTGATTGCTTAAAAACAGAGGTAAACTCAAAAGGTGAAGGGGTGGAGAAAAGAGGCTTGTACACCTGTATATTCTAACTTCCATTAATAATTAGTAAGATTAAACATATCATTATGGTTGCAAGTATATGGCAAACATATTTAAGCCTAATTCTCCTATTCACTCGTGTCATTGCTAAGATTAATATATCTGGTCTTTACAGTTTTCATCATTATATCCATCACTACAGACTCAGTTCATGAAATTGAGATAGCAAAAAAGACTATATACATATAAACTGTAACATTGTTCAAAAAATTGTGCTAATTTCAAACCCCAATGTATGAGATGTAGTTTCTCAATTTCAACAACTATGTAATCACATTATATATTATCATATCACTGTGGCATATTTGATACATCTTAAACCAAGGTACTTTTTAGACCATAAACCTATGGATGTACTTATCCAAGGTCTCAGAGACGTCCAATTAGAAAATGAGCACCTACGGAAATACATCAAGGAAAATTTAGCAGATAAATAACCTGCTTTTGAACCCGAGGTCTGCCCGCCTGAAAAAATTTCTGGGGATAGAATTCTTTTTAGGCACTTTAAGAATTATTGTGCTTTGTATTTCTCCCTCAAACCAAAGACTTATCCTACAGAGAAAACCAAAGTATTAACTGTAATCTCATATCTTACTGGTGAAGATAGATCTTGGGCTAAAGCATACTATAAAAATAATGACCCTATCCTTAATTCATTGTATTATTTTTTCATACTATATCCTTACTATATGAGGACAAAAATAAGCAAAACACTGCAGAAACAACTATCAGAAGTCTTAGACAAAATAAACGACTAAATAATAAACTGTTGAGGAGTACATAATGGAATTCAAGAGGTGGGCTCCAGATACATTATGGAATATGCCAGCTATTAAAAATCAATTCCGCATTGGCCTAGCAGACTCCATAAAAGATGAATTGGCACGTGGGGAGATGCCCCCTACTCTAGATTCCCTAATGTCATTAACCATATCTATAGCCAGACACCTTAGAGAGAGAAGATCTGAGAAAGGGCATACAGAAACTACATACAAAAAATAATTTCATGTTGTTAACTCCACACTTCCTGTTAGGGGTTCAAATGAACCCATGGATATAGCCTATGTTAGAGGTCCCCTCACTCCTATAGAGAAAGCCAGACGCAGACAACAGAATCTCTACCTGTACTGTGCAGCAAAAGATCAAGGGGTAAAGGATTGCCCGAGTCTCCTCAGGCAAAAGAAGGGTAAGCATCTCAAGACAAATTACTGTTATAGTAACCAACTCAAAACCTCACCTAACTTTTTTTTTTCTATCTTTTTACAGTGGGAACATCACCAAATACCAATACGGGCAGTAATTGATTCTGGAGCTTGCGGAAATTTTGTTGATAAAGTTTTTGTGCACACTCAATGTATACCCTTAATTAAAAAACAGATACCACTTGCTATCCAAGTTATTGATGGTTCTTTAGTAAGCTCTGGTCCTATTACTCATCACACCATCCCTATATTGGTTACTTCCCTCACAGGTCATACTGAGTACAGCTCTTTAGAGGTTATCACTTCTCTTTTCCCTATTATATTTGGTTTCTCTTGGTTACAGACCTATGGGGACAAGGTATTATTCGCTTTAACTCTGAACAATGCACTAATAATTGTTTTCCTAGTCAGACTGTTTTACAACTCACTAACCAGACTTTACCCTCTGCTTATTCAGACTTTAGTGACGTGTTCGACAAAGTTTAGGCCCAAACACTTCAACCTCACAGACCTTACGATTGTCCTATTGAACTATTACCTGGATCTTCTATTCCCTACGGACATATCTACCGGCTTTCAAATTCTGAGTTACAACATCTCAAAGAATATTTAGATGAAAATTTACAAAAGGGGTTTATTAGACAATCCACCTCACCAGCAGGTGCTGGGATTTTCTTTGTAAGGAATAAAGATGGTAGTCTCAGACCCATCAAAGATTACAGAGAACTTACCAAACGCCCTAGAAAGAATAGATACCCCTTACCACTTATCCCTGAACTCATAGAGTGCCTACAAGGTGCCAAAATCTTAACGAAGTTAGATCTCAGGGGGTGTATAATTTGGTTAGGATAAGGCCAGGGGATGAATGGCTTACAGCTTTCCGCACTCGCTATGGCTTGTTCGAGTATCTGGTTATGCCTTTTGGGTTGTGTAACACCCCAGCAACTTTCCAGTGTTTTATTAATGATGTTTTCAGAGATCTCCTTGATATCTGTATGGTAATCTATTTAGACAATATGTTGATTTACTCAGAGAACCCACAAGTCCATGAGGAACAAGTTAAATTGGTCCTATCTCATTTACAAAGTCATCATTTGTTTGCCAAGATGAAAAAATGTATATTCAACACTGATACCATATCATTCTTAGGCTATCACATCTCTCCTTTGGGTATACAGATGGAAGGGAATAAGGTTGACGCTATAACATCTTGGCCTATTCCATCATCTAAAAAAGATATCCATAGATATCTTGGGTTCGCAAACTTTTATTGAAAATTTATCAAGGGGTTTTCCGCAATTACAAAGCCTCTCACTACTCCAACTGGAAATCATACAAAATTCCTTTGGAGTTCTCAGGCTAATGATGCATTTGAACATTTAAAGAATAGTTTTGTCACTACACCCATCTTAAAGTTCCCTGACTCAAACCTGCAATATGTTCTTGAGGTTGACGCATCTGATTATGCAATAGGTGCCATACTCTCCCAAAGGAGATCTCTAAAACACCCTCTTCATCCTATCTCCTTTTACTCTAGGCTCATGACCCCTCCAGAATTAAACTATCCTATAGGAGGAAAAGAATTGCTAGCTATAAAGGCAGCTTTGGAATTCTGGAGACACTTACTTGAAGGTACTACATATTCAATAATCATTTACACAGATCATAAAAATTTGGAATATCTTAAATCTAACAAAACGATTTCCTTAAGACAAGTTCGCTGGAGTTTATATTTTTCTAGATTATATTTTATTATTACCTATCGCCCAGGACACAGGAACACCAAAGCTGAAGTGTTATCCAGAAAAGATCCAAGACCCGACACCTGTGTACCACCTACCTTGATAATAGCTCTGGAATGTTTTGATGGACTTACTACTAATAAAGTTTCAGTAATCCAAGAACACCAAGAAAGTGACCCTGAACTATCATCATATGAATTACTTTGTTTGTACTATCATGGTGACCGTTTATATGTTCCAGCTTCACTTCGCAACAAGGTTCTACATTCAGTGCATGATTCCATCATATCGGGACACCCAGGGTACCACAAGACCATGCATCTCATACAGAGAGATTTCTGGTCGCCTTGACTCTCCAATTCAGTACAGAAATACCTGTAAGGTACAAAGACAACATCCTTATGGACATCTTCTATCTTTACCCATAGCAGATAGACCTTGGCGGGACATCGCCATGGATTTCATTGTGGATATATCTACTTCCTCCAACTATAATACCATAGTAGTGATAGTTGATCTATTGACTAAAATGGCACATTTTATATCAAACCTAGGTCTACCCACAGCATCTGAAACTGCAACTTTCTTTCTTAACTATATAGTTAAGCTACATGGAATACCTGACTCAATTACGACAGACCGTGGTTCTCAGTTTACATCGAAATTTTGGTTACAACTATGTCAAAGTCTACAAATCAATAGGAGATTGAGTTCTGCCTTCCACCCACAGTCCAATAAACAGACTGAATGCATGAATCAGTCCTTGGAACAATACCTCAGATGCCATTGTTCATATCAGCAGGACAACTGGTCCTCACTCTTTCCCACTGCCGAGTTTGCATATAACAATACAGTGAACTCTTCGACTAAGCTCACACCTTTTTTTGCTAACTATGGTTATCATCCATATTTCCATATATACCCAAGAAAAGAATATATACCATTAATACTTTAGCTCTGGGTTTTTCCCTTCTTCAAGAGAATTTGAAGCAAGCCCAATCTAAACAAAAATCCTACTATGACCTTCATAGATCAAAACCTCCTGATTATAAATTGGGCGATAAAGTTTGGCTGTGTACAAAAAAACTTAAGGCTCCAAGTTCCTAGTAGAAAACTTGCTGGACTTTACATCGGCCTGTTTGAAATGAATGCAGTCACTTTGAAACTACCTGACGCTTATAAAATTCATCCGAGTTTTCACGTCTCTCTTCTCAAACCTTAATTAGATACCAAACCTCTTCCTCATGCTGCAGTTCTTCCACCCCCTGTTCATGACGATCCTGAGTATGAGGTTGAGGCTATACTTGACTCTAGGATCCATCGTAGTGTCCTCCAGTATTTGGTTCACTGGAAGGGTTTTGGTCCTGAAGAGGATTCCTGGGAACCTTTTACGAATCTCTCTGCTTCTCGTCTCATCTCGCTTTTCCATTGACGACATCCTGATCATCCCATGGTTTGATCCGCGGAGCGGCTCCTTGAGGGGGGAGTTATGTCATGGACTCGCAAAATCTGTATTGGTGCTGTTCACTTTAAGGTTCACTAACCTTTGCTATAAAAGGCTCCACCTCTGTTTTCTCAGTGCTTGATAATTTGCTTGTTCATCCAAGTCTATTGGATCCCTGCTCTGGGAATTATGAGCCAATCTATAGTTTCAAGTTTTATGGGAAATATTCTTCTGTTAACAACTCACCATTTTGTTATCTTGTGGTCTCAGTACTCTATCTACCTTCCCCCTTGACCAAGCTGACAGACTGCAACATCAACCACCCTCAGAGCACAACTTCTCTAAGCGCTGCATACCTTGGGAATCCTGACCAGATGATTCCTCCATAGTGACTCTCTCTCTCTAGCTCCAGATTGTGATGTCACACGCCAACGGATTCACAGCTCATTCCGAACCAGTCTGCCGGTTCCTGCTCTTGCTACGTTCAGGTAACATTGCTCCATTATCCAGTGTTACAAATGTTGTGTGATAACGCTCAGGATAACGGCAACTAGAGCTGGATGCTGTCGGCTCACTCTGCTCATTAAACACTGAGGATTTCTAGGAAAAGGCAGCTGGAGCTGCGATCGGACATAATACTCTACCTATCCAGGACTGAGGTACTCTTACTTTTTCCTTTATGTTGTTCCACATTTAATTACTGCTGCACACCTCATGAACTATATCTGAACACATATGCAAATCAATGTAACACGGGTTCATTTTGGAATTACATAAGAATTGTGACAATTTCGGTAACAGTATTGGAAAATACTTTTAGCAAGTTTGCTTCACAATCCAAGCTACTGGGACATATTAAGTTTATCATTACGCATTATTCCTATTCCTCCATACATATGATCTTTGTCCTGTTCAGAGTCACTCCAAGTGGTTTTACTTCAAAAGCTACATTTAACCTAGTGGTTCTGCCTTAATCTTTGGTGGTTTCCATTTGTGTTAAACCCTCAGATCTATGAGCAAGAACCGGGTTCATTTATACTATCTATTGAATCCTTTACTGACTGGTTGTGGGAATTGTAATGTCCTTATATAGCAAACATTAACTCTTTATATGAATGATGCACTTGCAACTTCTAAATGTAAACTGGCACTTTATTTACTGCATGACATAACAAGGTGCTCCTGTAAATTTGCACACAGTAATATGGATAGATACACATATATAGTCCTTTATAATGAATGAATTAGCAGTCCTGTACACTGTGTATGCAGCACTATAGTAATCCAGGGTAACTGATAACTGTATAATTGTTAACTGTATAACTGCAATATACTTATAATGTGTAACTGACAGTTCTTACTCTTCCTGACTGGCTGATGCTGTATCCTCTGCAGTGATCTGTAGCTGACATTACATTTATTAGTATCAGCAATTGTCAGAGCTCAGGTTCAATCATTGTACTTTATAAATGCATCACAAACTGTCACAAGATGGCTTCTCTGAACTGTACTGATTCTAAGCACAGCCCACTTGATGACATCATCTTTGTATGGAAGCCTCAATGTGCCCTTTTGACCAAACCAGGAAGTAAGCACAACACTACATCTCCTTTCCTACTTATTTTTTTTTTTTTTTAAATAAACTTAACTGCACAACAACAACTGTAAGATAAATCAGTCTTCTCCAGCATCCTCTTGTATTGTGGACGTGAAAGCTGCTTCTTGTTTCTTACGTTGATGAAAGTTTCTCTGATATGTTGCATGTTGTCTCCGGCGAGTGTCTCTGAGATTAACTTCAGGAGACCAACGAACAACAGGTGTTCGTTGCCTGGGAGTACGAGCATGACTATTGTGGTCCTGGATAGAATTTCCTGACTCATCATTACAAGGTTCTTCTACGGAGGCTGGTATTTCTGAGTCATCTTCTGTAGTTGAGTCAGAGCCTGTGTTTGGTTCATGCCAAACACCACCCCAGATATCAAAGTCATTGTCTGATTGCATTTTTATGTGATGGTCCTCACCAGCCTGTTCTCTCCTCTCTAGCCATGGTCGTAGTTGGTTCACATGGCGGCGACACACACCTGATGGAGTGGTTATAACATACATCTTTGGGCCCTCAACCTGGGCAACAACACCTGGTGCCCATTTTTCCTCTGTATGGTACACCCTATACCAAACCAAGTCTTCTTCTGTATAGGTCCGTGAAGGTTTTCCCACTCTCATTTTATCTTGCATGATGCGGACTGTTTCTGCTACATCTGGTGTGATTAAATCCAGCTTTGTATGGATCTTCCTGCCAAACAATAGTTGAGCTGGGGCAACTCCCGTGGTGGGGTGTTGAGTAACCCTATATTGTTGCAAAAATTGTAAAATGTTTTTAGTATTAACCTGCTTCTCTGCTTTTAGCGCCTTCAGTGCCCTTTTAAAGGTTTGGACAAATCTCTCTGCTTGCCCGTTGGTGGCTGGGTGATATGGTGCCGTCCGATGATGGTGAATTCCATTCGTATGTAAAAAATTCTGGAAGTCTTGTGACACAAACTGGGGACCATTGTCTGTGACCAGTTTTCTTGGCAACCCAAATACTGAAAACAGTCTTTCTAATGCTGATATGACTTCAGTAGTTGTAGTCTTTGTCATTGGAATTACTTCTGGCCACTTAGAGTGTGCATCAATTATGATTAAGTATGAGATTCCATCAATAGGACCGGCAAAGTCCAAATGTAGTCTCTCCCAAGGAGTAGTAGGCCAGTCCCATGGTTGTACAGCTCCTCGTGGAAGCTGTCCTTGAGCTTGAACACACCCTTTGCATGCCATAACATAGTTCTCAATGTCCTTATCAATGGCCGGCCACCAAACATGACCCCTAGCCTTCTGTTTCATTCTGACAATGCCTGGGTGTCCTTCATGAAGGAGTTTTAACGTAGCTTGCCGTAGCCCATTAGGAACCAGAACTCTCTCACCCCATGAAATACATCCATTTCTGAGTGTGAGTTCTTTCGCTCGTAGTATGTATGCTCGCTGCACATCACAGCCAGTTCTTGGCCAGCCATCTCTCAAATACTTTGCCAGAAGTTGTAATTCAGTATCACAAGCTGTCTCCTTTGCAAATTGTTTGGCATGTACTATACCCATAAAACACACACTTGGAAGGCTTTCTTGAACAACTGATAAGGAATTCATTAGTGGAAGCCTGGACATGGCATCAGCATTGCCATGGAAATCATGGGCCGGTATTTGATGCAGTAATGATATGCCCCCAAAGTTAGAGCATACCTTTGCAATCTAGCCGCTGTAGTGGTTGAAATTCCTTTCCTTGGATTAAAGATGGTCAGCAGTGGATTATGGTCAGTTAAAAGAGTAAATTGTCTCCCATAAATATAGTTATGGAACTTCTTAACAGCCCATACAATGGCCAATGCTTCCTTGTCTAATTGGGAATAGTTCTTCTCTGCCGTCGTTAGAGAACGGGAAGCAAAGGCTACCGGTCGGTCTGTCCCATCTGGCATTGTGTGTGACAATACAGCCTCTAAACAATAAGGCGAAGCATCACATGCTATCATGAGTGGTTTCTGAAGATCATAGTGCATTAACATGCGGGAACACAGGAGTAGGTTCTTGGATTCCTGGAAGGCTTTATTGCATTCACTGCTCCACAACCAGGATCGATTTGTCTCAAGAAGCTGATGTAGTGGGTGTAACGTATGGGCTAGCTGGGGAAGAAAACGGTGGTAATAGTTAAGGAGACCAAGGTATTATCGTAGTTGTGATGCATTCTGTGGTATAGGAGCTTCTTGCAAGGCCTTGACTTTGTCATCAGCAGTGTGTAGACCATGACAATCTATAACATGGCCACAAAATTCTAATTTGTCACGCATGAAAGCACACTTCTCCAAGTTGACCTTCAACCTGTAGGTCATTAGCCGCTGCAGTACCCTCTCTACATTGTGTCGATGTTCTCCGTCCTGCCCGTGATTAACATGTCATCTAAAAGGCATTGGACATAGGGTAGTCCATTTAACAGTTCTTCCATGGTGCGTTGCCAGATGGCTGGTGCAGGAGCAATGCCAAAGACCATACGATTATATTGAAATAAACCACGGTGAGTATTGATGGTGAGTAACCTGCGGGAATCTGGATATATTTCAAGTTGAAGGTAAGCATTTTTTAAATCAATCTTTGTGAAATGTTGTCCCCCAGCTAAGTTAGCAAAAATCTCTTCTGTTCTGGGTAATGGATACTTATCCACTGCTAACTGTTCATTCAACACCATCCTAAAGTCTCCACATATTCGGATCTGTCCATCTTTCTTTCTTACCGGTACAATAGGAGAAGCCCACTCACTACGATGCACTGGGGTTATAATCTTTAACTCTTCTAACCTCCTCAGTTCAGCATCAACTCCTGCCCTTAAAGCGAATGGCACAGTTTGTGCTTTGAAAAACTTTGGCCTTGCTCCAGGTTTTAACTGTAACCGTACCCTTTTGTTCTTAACTTTTCCCAGAACACTTTCAAACACCGGGGCATATTTGGTCTTAATGTTCTGAATCCACTGGGCACGATCAACTCCAATATGATGAACTTCACTGTTTTTGAGGCTCCCAGGCATGCCAAGGGCCCGTATCCAGTCCCTTCCATAAAGAGGTGGGCCACCTGATTTTAGTATATATAGTGTAAGATTGGCAGTTTTACTGTTTGTACACACAGATACAGATGCACACCCCAGTGGTGTCAAGACTTCTCTGGAGTATGTTTGTAGCTTCAAGGTAGTGGGCTGCAGCAATACTGGAATTTTCAGCTGTTTCCAATCTTTAATTGTCATAACTGAAACTGCAACCCCAGTATCTAAGTCCATGGTCAAATCTTTTCCTTCAATATTAACATGAACGGTCAAAGGCTCAGACCCTGCTGTCATGGTGTATACAGTCAAACTCTGAACAGTCATTTCCTCTTCTGAATCTGATGTGGCTCCCTTATAAGCCATGTGGTAATTTCCCTTCTTATGAGTTTTGCTTGATACACTCTGCTGAGATCCTCTGCAAGCCTTCTTTAAGTGTCCTATTTTACCACAGCCATGACAACGAGCATTTTTAAATCTGCATTCAGAAGCTACATGATTCTGTGCTCCACATCTGTAACAGTTAATAGGCGATGCTGCTTTTGCTGAATATTTACTGGCTGGTTTAGTCTGTTGCTTCACATTAGAGAAAAATACCTGTTCTTCCTTAGTGTGAGAATGTGTCTGCAGTAAACTAGTGTCTCGTGTGGCCTGTTCCAATACAGAAGCCATCTCTAGTGCTTTATGGAAGGTCAGGCTCTCCTCTGTCAAAAGTCGCCTTTGAATAGATTCTGTACTGATACCCATAACAAACTGATCTCTAAGGGCAATATTCAGATACTCCCAAAAGCACAGGTGCTGGCCAATTTCTTTAAACTGATTGCAAATGTAGATACAGTCTCTTGTACCCCTTGGCGCCTGCTATAAAACTTGAACCGCTCAGCAATCTCTAATGGCCGTGGTTGGAAATGTTGTGTTAAGATCTGTATTATTTCAGACAAAGACTTGGTGGCTGGCTTTTCTGGGTGTAGCAGATCTTTTAGAATCTCATATGTTTTAGCACCAATGGTTGTCAGACAGACAGCAACAGACTTAGTATCTCCAATGTCATTGGCAAGTAAATACTGCTGTAGCCTTTCAGTCCAGGAAACCCAGTTATCTGTGTCAGGGTCAAATTCTTTCAATGCTCCAAATACAGCCATTATAGCGTGAGTTTGTGGTAGTATACTCGTCGCCAGATGTAATGTCCTTATATAGCAAACATTAACTCTTTATATGAATGATGCACTTGCAACTTCTAAATGTAAACTGGCACTTTATTTACTGCATGACATAACAAGGTGCTCCTGTAGATTTGCATACAGTAATATGGATAGATACACATATATAGTCCTTTATAATGAATGGCTGCTGCACTCCTTATATTAGCAGTCCTGTACACTGTGTACGCAGCACTATAGTAATCCAGGGTAACTGATAACTGTATAATTGTTAACTGTATAACTGCAATATACTTATAATGTGTAACTGACAGTTCTTACTCTTCCTGACTGGCTGATGCTGTATCCTCTGCAGTGATCTGCAGCTGACATTACATTTATTAGTATCAGCAATTGTCAGAGCTCAGGTTTAATCATTGTACTTTATAACTGCATCACAAACTGTCACAAGATGGCTTCTCTGAACTTTACTGATTCTAAGCACAGCCCACTTGATGACATCATCTTTGTATGGAAGCCTCAATGTGCCCTTTTGACCAAACCAGGAAGTAAGCACAACACTACAGGAATGAGTGGTATAACATAAGAAAAATGATATATATATATTGATTCATTACAGCAGTACACCTCCCTCTGTTCTATGTAAGAACTCCTCAGGGTGGGTGTAGGGTATAAGATATTTCTTTGTAATGCCATTGTGTGTGTGTATGAGGAGAGAGTGAGTTAGTTCCTGTGTGTGTGTTTGTTTGTGTGTGAGCAAGAGTGTGAGTTTGTTCCTGTGTGTGTGAGCAAGTGTCTGAGTTTGTTCCTGTGTGTGTGAGCAAGAGTGTGAGTTTGTTCATGTGTGTGAGCAAGAGTGTGACTTTGTTCCTGTGCATGTGTGTGTGTGTGTGTGTGTGAGCAAGCGTGTGAGTTTGTTTTTGTGTGTGTGAGCAAAAGTGTGAGTTTGTTCTTGTGTGTGTGTGTGTGTATAGGGAAGAAAGTGTGTTTGTTCCTGTGTGTGTGAGCAAGAGTGTGAGTTTGTTCCTGTGTGTGTGTGTGTGAGTAAAAGTGTGAGTTTATTCATGTGTGTGTGAGCAAGTGTGAGTTTATTCCTGTGTGTGTCTGTGTGTGAGTAATAGTGTGAGTTTGTTCCTGTGCATTTGTAAGCAAGAGTATGAGTTTGTTCCTGTGTCTGTGAGCAAGAGTGTGAGTTTGTTTGTGTGCATGTGTGAGAAGAGTGTGAATTTGTTCCTATGTGTGTGTGTCTGTGTGTGTGTGTGTGAGCAAAGGTATGAGTTTGTTCCTGTGTGTGAGCAAAATTGCCACTTTGTTCCCGTTTGTGTATGTGTATGTGTGTGAGTGCAAGAGTGAATTTGTTCCTCTGTGTGTGTGTGAGCTTTTTGGTTTGTGTGCGTATGTGAGCAAGAGTGTGAGTGTATGTGCATGTGTGAGCAAGAGTTTGAGTTTGTTCCTGTGTGTGAATGAGCAAGAGAGTGAGTTTGTTTTTATGTGTGTGTTTGTGTGTGTGAGCAAGAGTATGAGTTTGTTCCTGTGTGTGAGCAAAATTGTCACTTTGTTCCCGTTTGTTTGTGTGTTTGTCTAAGAGTGACAGTTTGTTCGTGTGTGTGTGTGTGTGTGTGTGTGTGTGTGTGTGTGTGTAAAAGTGTTAGTGTGTGTAAAAGTGTGTTTGTTCCTGTATGTATGTGTGAACAAGAGTGTAAGTTTGTTCTTGTTTGTATATGTGTGAACAAGAGTGTATGTTTGTGTGTGTGTCAAAAAAGGTATGATATATGTGTATATATATATATATATATATATATATATATATATATATATATATATGTTGCTTGGGTGTTTCTTGATCTGCGCTGTGTACGTTGCAAATGGTTATTTTGCTCTAATTAGTTCCTCCTGATATATTTCAATGGCAGCTAGTTTCTGAATATTCCACTATCATCAAATGGAATGTGAAGGAAAAAGGTATGGAGTTGAGTTTCAGAGTTCAGCGCTTTTTTTGCTGTGACAGCAACAAGGAAAGAAATCCAGCAAAAAGAATTAAAGTGTCTCTACCTAACTCCAGAGAGAAGAAGTTTGTCTGGAATACCAACATATTTCTACTCCAGGGATATCAAGATTTCCACCTGCTAAAAGTTTCTGCATACCAGCTGGAAACATCTTTACCACAGATAGGGATTACATCCCCTCCACGCTTCCAACATACCTCACATGTTTGAGGTTAAACAAGGTGAGCACATTTAAATCTCACGTTTAGTTTTTGATTGCCTAGTACTGACATACTGCACCATAATTTGGTTTTGTTTTTCTCCATTCTATGTGCGCTGAACTCTGAAACTCAACTCCATATATATATATACATACTGTATATAATGTATGTATGTGTGTGTAAATTAAATGTTTTCTTATCATATTGCCGCCCCAGCAGCTGGCTTCTAGATTTTCTAATCATATTTATCAAGCTCTGCCTTGTATCGAAGTACTCACTTTAGTAACGCTTGACACCAATGAGCTACCATGTTTAAAAATATGAGCAACAAGCAACTGTGTCTGCTTCACTGATATTATTACTATGCTTAGGGCATTTTATTTATTTTTTGCCCCCCCCCCCCCTGGAAAATTTTTTGCGGACGCCCATGTGTGTACTATACTTCTACTGCAATACATGAGAATTTTTTTTTTTAAATTATTTTCTTCTTTTTTTTTGTAAGCTACTTCTGTATATTAGAAGAGCTGCCATTGAAATTACTAAAAACAGATTAGTGTATAGATGCCATTCATTTTTATACATAGCACTGTACTCATTATCTGTGTACAGATACACTTCATCATTATATATAGAACAATGTTCATTATTAGTATTAGTGTATAGATTGTCTGCATTATTATACAGTGAAGTGTTCTCCATATAACTGTATAGAAACTCTTCATCTTTACAATGTATAGTGTTCTCAATGTCATTGTATTGTGTACTATGCTCCTACTGCAAGACATGATAATTTAAGTTTGAAATCATTGTATTGGAATATGGGGCAATTTTTTTGTAAGCTTCTTCTATATATTAAAATAACTGCCATTGAAATTAGAAAAAAATGCATTAATAAATTATTTAATCAGTGTATAGATACCCTTTATCATTATCACTGTACTTATTAATAGCTTATTGATACCCTTCATTGTTATACAGCACAGTCCATGGGCTGCTTTTTTATTTTACTTTTTCCAGCATCACAACTATTTCTGTTGTGTTGTATTATCCTCTGTCCTCTGTTTTGGGGTGTTTATTCCATAAATCAGCCATAATTTCTACAAATTAGTTAATATTTTCCCTAAAGTACGACTTTCTAATGCCCTTAACACAGTCAATGAGGCATATTTAACAAATGTCTGTCGGACCTGACTGTGCGGATCAGGTCCGACAGACATCGCTGAATGTGGAGAGCAATACGCTCTCCGTATTCAGCATTGCACCAGATGCTCACAAGAGCTGCTGGTGCAACGCCGCCCCCTGCAGACTCGCGGCCAATCAGCCGCCAGCAGGGGGTGTCAATCAACCCGATCGTACTTGATCGGGTTGAATTCCGGCGATGTCTGTCCGCCTGCTCAGAGCAGACGGACAGGTTATGGAGCAGCGGTCTTTAGACCGCTGCTTCATAACTGGTGTTTATGGTGATCCTGCAGGCTCGCCAGAAACACGGGGCCTCAAGCTCCATCCGAAGCTTGATAGATAGGCCCCAATATGTGAAAACCCTCAGAGTATACAAATTATTTTGCATTGAAGATAGTTAACCTACAGACATTAAGATTAATACTGTCAGTATATAATTGCTTCCTCTTCATACAGTATGACATTTGTGTTTATGTATTTGTTTGTTGCCCTTTATTAAAATGGCAGACAGCATGGCTTCTTCATTATTCAATGAGACTATACCCAAAAAAACAATGTGAATGACTTCATTTGTGGGTGGGTAGGAGCTCTGGTACAG
Organism: Bombina bombina; assembly: GCF_027579735.1. Lineage (NCBI taxonomy): Eukaryota > Metazoa > Chordata > Amphibia > Anura > Bombinatoridae > Bombina > Bombina bombina. Next base: position 583,311,736 of record NC_069504.1, read on the forward strand.
ATGGTGTTACAGTAGCAGCTGAACAATGTTTTTGTTATTCTCTCTCTAAATGAGTGGGAAATGAACATGCAAATCCATCTGGGATTCTTGCATTTAATTAGAACAAGTTGCAAATTATTAGAACTGTGACATTTGCCATTTTGTCTGCTCATTTCAATATTAATAGGATACATAAACGTAAAACAGAAAGAATCAGTACAAATAAAGTTTAAACAGAAAAAGCAAATATTAGATTTTAAACTCATTAATTTATTAAATGTATATATATATATATATATATATATATATATATATATATATATATATATATATATATATATATATATATATATATATATATATAAATTTATGGCACTGGAAAAAGCTAATTTCCATTGAGATAAAATTATGCAAAATGCAAGCTGCTGTTGTGCCGATGACCAAAGGATTGCTGTGTCCAAAGAGAAATGTTCACTTCTGTCTCATGAGTCTCAAAATGTTCACGCCAGGTGAAAAGTGCGCCTACCCTTGTCGTACACACAATTGGCAATGTGCTAATTGCAAATGAATGTGAATTTTGTCAGCGTGGAGGGGGGGGGCATATTTTCAAAAGATTTTTACATAAATTATAATTTGAGTTTTGTGAACTCTGAAAAGGGATTATGCTTTATCACATGTCAAGTAATTGAAATGCAAACTATTGCCCACATTAAATAATGTATATGTCTTAAAAATGCTTATCTCTCCAATGAAAGAGTGGCAAGACATGTATGTGTACAAACTGTCCACCTAAGCTTGTGCGTATTGTTTGAAACATTATAACATACCTGCAAAATGTAAAAAAAAAAAAAAACTTCAGCGTTTAGTCTGCATTCTAAATATGAATAGAAATTCATATGTATCTATATATGCTAAAGGTACAAAGTTTATATAAAAATAAATAAAACAATTTAGCAGATAAAAGACAGCATGAACAACAATATACACATTGCTCCCAAAAATGTATAATCTGGAAATGTCCTTGCTGGAAGCAAAAGTGGAAAACACAGTGGAAAACACAGTACCTTAATTACAGATTGTCCCGGAATGTGAATTTCAGTAGAATCCTTATTTTTCCACTATCGAAATTCCATGAAAGGAACCCAACAGTGCCGCTCTCTTTAAACTATGCTCTCTTCACACGGCTAGAAAATCCAGATAAAACTTGTAGAAAGAAAATAGAGTGCAATAGCGCAAGGAGGATTCAAGTGTAGATTTATTAAACAACAGATACACGCAAATAAAAATATACTTACAAGAAGTGCATAAATAAAACACCTTCAGTGACAAACTTGGTCCACATGGAACTGCTAGAAAAGCCACGGAGGACAGCTAGATAATATCTCTCCCCTACCGACTTAAAACTCAGGGGTATCTGGATCCCCACTTGGAGCTGTGGTTGCTTTATTAGATAGTACCGTTAGGGCAGTTGTGCAAATGTCCCTCAAAGAGAAACAGCTATGCTAGTAAACCCAACGTGTTTCTCCCGGTTATCGCCGGGCTTTCTCAAGAGGATTTGTTTGTATACCATTACCCTAACCAGATTCCCCTTATGAAGCCACCAGTAAACAGCTCCACCCCCAGAGGAGTGTCCATGATACGAACGCTATTGGTTTGTATTAAGCCAATTAAGGATGAACATTTCAGGGGGTGTGTATAGTGGTGATAGCGTAAAAAGAGAATTGCAAGCTATTTCGGTTACATTCATAAATGCAAACGTACATGCTATACAAAATACGATGCAGTTGAAAATATGATCTAAAAAAACATTCTGCCTATATTTTGATCATATATTTACAGTTTTTTGGCAACTGGTCACAATGATTCTAACACACAATAGTAACATAAATTGTGAAAAATGACTGAATGCAATGTGTTAAAGATCCAAAGCATTATAAGTTTAAAAGTATACAAAGATTACCGTAGGTTACAATTTTAAATAATTCCACAAAAAGAAATATTATTTGTCTTCAAATCGTTATACCCAAATATAAAATATAGCAAGTGGATCAGTCGCAATAAGAGCATTCAAACTAGAATTGAACAATTAGATAAAGACTTGCTTATCAACAAACAACATAAACTAGTAAGGGATATTGATGATTTCAAAGAAAACAACATTTATACCTACAAAAAAAACACACAAACAGGGATTGGGAAGTGGAAATTCCCACAATGGTCCTTATATTAATAATCATAATCAAATGGTGAATAGGATTGAGCCAGTTAAACTGAATGGAGTATCACATGATAAATCATTTCCCAATAAAATATCTAATAACAATAAAACATATATGTCAGACAATAATAGATTTGAAAATAGATCTGCAAACCAGACAAAATCTAGGTCGTATATAAGAGGGGAGATATCTCATCAACAACATTCACATTATGGCCATTCCTATAGGGGTACACCTAGGAAATACAACTACTCAGTGTCCGCATATCCTTGCCAAGATGACCCCAATATACCCCAAAATGGAGACAGCGAAACTATAAAGAATACAGAAACTCTCAACATATTACAGGGGAGAATCAATACCAAGGGTCTATTCCCACTCATTAGAATAGAAATGAACCTCTAAATGTGAATACTGAATTTGATAATAATCATGAATGGGAATTGCGGAGAGCAAGACCTAAGGAGAATAGGGATATTCAGCCACATTTTTTAGAGGTAAGACATCAGGAGACGGAACATTTTCCGAGAGCACCATTGGGGAACCTAGGAAAAGATCTTTAGAACCAGACGAGGGAATAGAAGAGGCAGATGAATAAAGACAATTAGGGAGAAGAAGGGGGGACTAGATAGGGTTAATAAAGGAATTTTCAATCTAGCAAAGATTGAGCTAGATTCGAATGACATACGTTTACTCAACAAAGGGCTTTAAATTTGCCCCAAAAGCCAAACCAAATTAACTGGAAATGTTTGTAGATGTTCATAAGTTCATTAGGAAAATTACCTTAAAACAATATTTTTTTTAAAAAATCTGATTAATCTACCCATTGAAAATACCTGTCATTTGGAATATAGAGATTTGAACACTCTTAAAATTCTTAAAGATCTAGAAAATGATAACCCTGGGGGAGATTCTCCTAGTGACCCTATCTTTACAGAGGAAAATGGGGGGGATCTATTAGATTAATCCATCCACAATACCAACATGGAAATACACCATTCAAATTTTAAGGGTAAATCCCCTTTTAACCCTATAGGATCCCAGGGTGAACAGCTTTCTATGTTTTCAAGACTCATCTGGTGGGACATAGAAAGATCGTTCAAGAATAAAGAGTCATTTATCAATAAACACAATGATAATCCCTCTATTCTGGAAAGAAAATCCCTGAAAAAACTGGCGGATGACAGTAATATAGTAATCTGTTCCGCCGATAATGGCGGGAATATTGTAATCCAAAGTAGGGAGGATTACCTACAGGAAGCAATGAACCTTCTCAATGATCAAACTACACATTCAGTAATAGAAGATCCTATTGATGAATTTGTGAAGGAATTAGGAAAGTTACTTAATACAGCTAAAAATTATAATATTTTAACTAATGAAGAATATAGATTCCTTTTTTTGTACCACAGCCCAATACGGCAATTTTTTACCACTTACCTAAAATCCACAAAGATCTGATACACCCCCCAGGTAGACCCATTGTATTTGTTATCGGATCTTTGTGTGACAATTTATCTAAATATATTGATTATTATTTACAACCCATAGTAAAGAACACCAAGGCATATCATAAAGACACCCAAGCTGTGATACATATGTTTGAAGGTATGGAATGGGAAGAGAACATGAGCTGGATCACGTGCAATGTATCCGCCCTTTACACCTGTATCCCGCATGATCTGGGGGTACAGGCCTTAAATGAGGATTTATCTAAATGGTTAATGGACTATTCCTGAGATACATATGCAATTTCTATTGGATGGCACTAATTTTGTACTTACACATAATTATTTTGTTTTTGAGGGGAAGTACTATTTACAGACAAGAGGAACAGCGATGGGGACAACCATTGTTCCATCTGATGCCAACTTGTATGTAATTTTCTTTGAAAACAAATATATTTGGAACAATAATCCTTTTATCAGTAATATCCAAAAATATGGTTGATATATAGACGACATAATCATATTATGGCAAGGCAATGTCTCATTATTGGATGATTTTGTTTTACATATGAATACAAATACGTATAACCTTAAGTTCACAAAACAACCTTCCTGTACATCCATAGAATTTTTAGATTTAAAACTTTTTAATGAGCAGAATACTATTGCGGCTAGAAATTTTAGGAAACTCACTGAAAGGGATGGCTTTATAGAGGCATCAAGTGCTCACAAAAAATGTTGGATCAACAACGTGCCATATAGTCAATTTCTCAGAATCAGGAGAAACTGTACGTATATGTGTGATTTTAAAGAAGAAGTAAACCTCCTAGAACAGAAATTTGTATCAAAGGGTTATGATAAGGACAAAAATAAAGAAGCCCGAATGAAGGCACAATCGAGGGATAGAATTAAATTAATTCTTCCCAAACAACATAACATGACTAATAACAAGCCTGTTAATGATAAGAGGAATCACATTCAGAGTATAAGGTTCATTACTTCATACAATGAGGAAGCAGATGCCATTAGGGGTATTCTTAATAGGCATTGGCCACTTTTAAAGGCAGATCCCCTTTTGGGATCACATCTGGGGGACAAACCAAATATTACTTTTAAGGAAGGCAGAGGGAAACTGGCTATCGAATTGGAAGGGTACATTAAAATGTGCCAAATCTAGATGCAATATGTGCCATTATGTAAAAAGATCCAAGAATTTTAATAACTCTAATAAAACTGACATTTTCGAAATTGGTTTCAAAAGTAATTGTGAATCCACATTTGTAGTCTATCTTTTGGAATGTGGGTGTGGCCTACTTTACGTGGGCCACACAAAACTGCAAATTAAATGTAGTAAATGAACACATTTACAGTATCAAAGAAAAATTAATTAAACATAGTGTGGCAAAACACTTCATGGATTACCATAACAGTAATCCTGTTAGTTTAAGGGTACAGGTCATAGGTTGGGTACTGCCCACAAAACATAACAGACTACTAGAGCTTAGAAAGTATGAGACCTATTGGATTTATAAATTAAAAAGTTTACATCCATTAGGTATGAACATTGATATTGATGTGGCAGCTTATTTGTGATTTTTAAAGTTTATTATCATATGGGGTATATATTTGAAATTATGTTATTAGTTTCCCTGTGATCTTGTTTAGTAAAGACAGAACACACCAGTTTATATAGAACATGAAGTCTATTATTTTTTTAATTAGTGTATTACTTATTAAATGTCTATTATGATCTCGGAAAATATCCCTGTATAACAAATTATATCATACACTGGCAAAATGCTTTTAATGATTTTTAAAACATACATCAAGAACAGACACCAGTGTGTTAGTGTTAGGTGTAATGATTTTTAGATGAATTTTGTACATAATCTATACACTATATAATCTAGGAGTTTTTTATGTATTAATTATATATGTATTAAGAACTGACACCAGTTATTTGGTTTTTAGGCATACTGATTTTAAAAAGCAGCTCTGGATATTGTATATGTTTTATATTGGGGTATAACGATTTGAAGATAAATAATATTTCTTTTTGTGGAATTATTTAAAATTTTAACCAACTGTAATCTTTGCATACTTTTAAACTTATAATGCTTTGGATATTTAACACATTGCATTCAGTTATTTTTCAAAATTTACGTTACTATTGTGTGTTAGAATCATTAACCTAGTTTTAGAGTTTGCCGTTAGCCATCAAAAGCAGCGTTAAGGGGTCCTAACGCTGCTTTTGACTGCCCGCTGGTATTTAGAGTCAGGCAGGAAAGGGTCTACCGCTCACTTCACTACCACGATTCCAGGCTACCGCAGATCCCCTTACGCCAATTGCGTATCCTATCTTTTCAATGGGATCTGCCTAACGCTGGTATTTGGAGTCTTGGGAGAAGTGAGCGGTAGAGCCTCTACTGACAAGACTCCTACCGCCAAAAAAAGTCAGTAGTTAAGAGCTTTATGGGCTAACGCCGGAATATAAAGCTCTTAACTACTGTGCTACAAAGTACACTAACACCCATAAACTACCTATGAACCCCTAAACCGAGGGCCCCCCACATCACCGCCACTATAATAAAAATGTAACCATTAATCTGCCGACCGGACACCGCCGCCACCTACATCATACCTATGAACCCCTAATCTGCTGCCCCTAACATCGCCGACCCCTATATTATATTTATTAACCCCTAATCTGCCCCCCCAACGTCGCCGCTACCTAACTACCCTTATTAACCCCTTAAATGTATTAACACCTAAACGCCGCACTCCCGCCTCGCAAACACTATAATAAATTGTATTAACCCCTAATCTGCCCTCCCTAACATCTCCGCCACCTACCTACAATTATTAGCCCCTAATCTCCCGCCCGCAACGTCACTGCTACTATAATAAATTTATTAACTCCTAAACCTAAGTCTAACCCTAACCCTAACACCCCCTTAACATAAATATAATTTAAATGAAACGAAATAATATTCCTAAAAATAACTAAATTATTCCTATTTAAAACTAATTACTTACCTATAAAATAAACCCTAATATAGCTACAATATAACTAATAATTACATTGTAGCTATTTTAGGATTTATATTTATTTTACAGGCAACTTTGTATTTATTTTAACTAGGTACAATAGCTATTAAATAGTTAATAACTATTTAATAGCTACCTAGTTAAAATAAGTACAAAATTACCTGTAAAATAAATCCTAACCTAAGTTACAAATACACCTAACACTACACTATCAATAAATTAATTAAATAAATTACCTACAATTACCTAAAATAAAATACAATAAAATAAACTAATCTATAATACAAAAAACAAACACTAAATTACAAAAAAAAAATAATTGCAAGAAGTTTAAACTAATTACACCTAATCTAAGCCCCCCTAATAAAATAAAAAAGCCCCCCAAAATAAAAAATTCCCTACCCTATTCTAAACTACCAAAGTAATCAGCTCTTTTACCAGCCCTTAAAAGGGCTTTTTGCGGGGCATTGCCCCAAAGTAATCAGCTCTTTTACCTGAAACTAAAAATACAATACCCCCCCAACATTACAACCCACCACCCACATACCCATACTCTTACCCACCCAAACCCCCCTTAAAAAAAAATATCGCTAACCCCCTGAAGATCTCCCTACCTTGAGTCATCTTCACCCAGCCGAGCCGAATTCTTCATCCAAGATGCGCAGAGGAGGTCCTTGATCCGGTAGAAGTCTTCATCCAAGTGGCAAAGAAGAGGTCCTCCATCCAGTAGAAGTGGTCATCCAGGCGGCGTCTTCAATCTTCAACCATCCGGAGCGGAGCCATCTTCAATGGAGCCGTCACAGAGCCATCCTCTTGCACCGACGGACTAACGACGAATGAAGGTTCCTTTAAGGGACGTCATTCAAGATGGCATCCCTTCAATTGCGATTGGCTGATAGAATTCTATCAGCCAATCGGAATTAAGGTAGAAAACTTCTGATTGGCTGATGCAATCAGCCAATCAGATTGAAGTTCAATCCGATTGGCTGATTCAATCAGCCAATCGTATTGAACTCACATTCTATTGGCTGTTCCGATTAGCCAATAGAATTGCGAGTTCAATACGATTGGCTGATTGGATCAGCCAATCGGATTGAACTTCAATCTGATTGGCTGATTGCATCAGCCAATCAGATTTTTTCTACCTTAATTCCGATTGGCTGATAGAATTCTATCAGCCAATTGCAATTGAAGGGACACCATCTTGGATGACGTCCCTTAAAGGAACCTTCATTCGTCGTTAGTCCGTCGGTTGAAGAGGATGGCTCCGCGTCGGCTCCGTTGAAGATGGCTTCGCTTCGCTCCGGATGGATGAAGATTGAAGACGCCGCCTGGATGAACACTTCTACCGGATGGAGGACCTCTTCTTTGCTGCTTGGATGAAGACTTCTACCGGATCAAGGACCTCCTCTGCGCATCTTGGATGAAGAATTCGGCTCGGCTGGGTGAAGATGACTCAAGGTAGGGAGATCTTAGGGTTTATTTTATAGGTAAGTATTTAGTTTTAAATAGGAATAATTTAGTTAATTTTAGGAATATTATTTCGTTTCATTTAAATTATATTTATGTTAGGGGGGTGTTAGGGTTAGGGTTAGACTTAGGTTTAGGGGTTAATAAATTTATTATAGTAGCGGCAACGTTGCGGGCGGGAGATAAGGGGTTAATAATTGTAGGTAGGTGGCGGCGATGTTAGGGAGGGCAGATTAGGGGTTAATACTATTTATTCTAGTGTTTGTGAGGTGGGAGTGCTGCGGTTTATGGGTTAATACATTTATTATAGTGGCGGCGAGGTCCGGTCGGCAGATTAGGGGATAATAAGTGTAGGTAAGGTAGCGGCGGTGTTAGGGGCAGCAGATTAGGGGTTCATAGGGATAATGTAGGTTGCGGCGGTGTCCGGAGCGGCAGATGAGGGGTTAATAATATAATGCAGATGTCAGCGATAGGTGTTAGGTGCAGACTTAGAGAGTGTTTCCCCATAGGAAACAATGGGGCTGAATGCTGCTTTTTTGCAGGTGTTAGGTGTTTTTTTAGCCCAAAATGCCCCATTGTTTCCTATAGGGATATTGTGCACGAGCACGTTTTGCCAGCTTACCGCTACCGTAAGCAACGCTGGTATTGAGGGCTGAAGTGGAGCTACATTAGGCTCAACACTCCCTTTTCTGAGCCTAACGCAGCCCCTCAGACAACTCTAAATACCAGCATTGTTGGAAGAGTGCGTTGGGAAAAAAAGCAGCGTTAGCTACGCGGGTCTTTACCGACAAAACTCTAAATCTAGCCGATTGTGACCAGTTGCCAAAAAACTGTAAATATATGACCAAAATATAGGCAGAATATTATTTTAGATCATATTTTCAACTTCGTATTTTGTATAGCATGTAGGTTTGCATTTATAAATGTAACCAAAATACCTTGCAATTCTCTTTTTACGCTATCACCACTATACACACCTCCTGAAATGTTCATCCTGATTGGCTTAATACAAACCAATAGCGTTCGTATCATGGACACTCCTCTAGGGGTGGAGCTCTTTACTGATGGCTTCATAAGGGGAATCTGGTTAGGGTAATGGTATACAAACAAATCCTCTTGAGAAAGCCTGGCGATAACCGTGAGAAACACGTTGGGCTTACTAGCATAGCTGTTTCCCTTTAAAGGGACATTTTCACAAATTACTGTAACGTTACTAGCTAATAAAGCAACTGCAGCTCCAAGTGGGGATCAGAATACCCCTGAGTTTTAAGTCGGTACGGGAGAGATTTTATCCAGCTGTTTTCTGTGGCTTTTCTAGCAATTTCGTGTGGACCAAGTTTGTCAATAAAGGTGTTTTTTTTTTTAAGATTCAAATTGCTTTATTGACATCAAAGTGATTAATGGTGCATATTTTAAAAAGACGCATCTTACGCGTGTCGGCTTTATGCCTTATTCGTAGATACTTATATTGTGAAACAAACTCAGGTGTATTTAAAAGCACAATCTGAGCTAATTGTCCCTTTAAGTGCATGTACTATTTTCTCCAATAAATATAACGTTAAGGTTTTCTGCATTGAACTATAAATGGAGGAAACCCAAATGTCGAAGCACCCAAAAGCAATGCAGCACAACTGCAAAAAGCCAACTAGAAAACATCACCCGAACATCTCTATGCAAAAACGGAATACAGTTCACCCCAAAACTTCCTAAGTAATCACATCCCACTGTAAAGAAACTTTAAGCAGCCAATCAAGATGCTAGTCCCAGGACTTGCAGGGAAGTGTGCATTTGGCATGTGCAGGCACAGTCATGTTATTTTCCTATTCAGTTTAAGGAAGCTTGCTATGAAATTTCACAACATTCTAGTGAAATCTCATGAGATCACAGCAAAGCAAAAGATGCTGATGCTGACTGGCTATTGTTTTTTGTTTTTTTCTTTCTTTTTTTCGACTTTCAGCTAGACTGCAGGTGAAGTATAACTGTATACAGAGCCCTTACTCTGATGAGCTAAATAAATTCTGAGGTAAAATATCCTCCCCTTCCACAAAGAGATGCTCAGATGGCATCCACATGCCAGCCCTCCACAACCGTGACTCACCACTCCAGATGATTCAGCATATGAGTATTATGTCTAGTTACAAATATTTTTTTTGCCTTTTTATTGAGTTTTTGCACATATGACAAAAATGTAATAATTACATTGCATTTCTATAAACGATTGTCCTTTCAGAGCTCAACCAATCGTGGGCAAATCTTCTTCTGATAATGCTATTACCAGTCCAAGTTGTGCAAAGTCTTTACATCAAAGCTTAGTTCTTGGCAGTTTACTAGTTTAGGGATAACCAGTTGCCATTTTGCATCTGAAAAATAAAGGTGTTTTATTCATGCACTTCTTGTAAGTACATTTTTATTTGCGTGTATCTGTTGTTTAATAAATCTACACTTGAATCCTCCTTGTGCTCTGTTTTCTTTCTACAAGTTATACCTGCAAAATGTACTTATTGTAATACAAATAATGCTCAAGGAACACCCACGGAACAACTATATATTCACTATGTAATGTGCTCACCATTGCTATTAAAAAAAATAATCACATTAAAGGGACATTAAACACTAAATAAACCATTGCTTAAAAGATGTTTTCAGAGCAAAAATTAGCCTGAGAATAGTTTGTACATGTAATTTAAAAAAAATATCGAGCCAGATTACGAGTTTCTCGTTATGAGCTGTGCGGTGCTAACGAGCAGTTTTCTCTCACCGCTCACTTACCTGCAGCGCTGGTATTATGGGTTTTTACAAACCCGGCGTTAAAAGGCAAGAAGTGAGCATTGAGCAAAATTGAGCTCCTTGCCGCACTCCAATACCAGCTCTGCTTAAGTCAGCCGTGAGCTGGTCGTACGTGCTCATGCGCGATTTCCCCATAGGAATCAATGGGGAGATCCGGCTGAGAAAAAGTCTAACACCTGCCAAAAAGCAGCGTAAAACTCAGTAACGTAGCCCCATTGATTCCTATGGGGAAATACATTTTATGTTTACACCCTAACATGAACCCCGAGTCTAAACACCCCTAATCTTACACTTATTAACCCCTAATCTGCCGCCCCTGACATCGCCAGCACCTACATTATACTTATTAACCCCTAATCTGCTGCTCCGGACAACGCCGCCACCTACATTATACTTATAAACCCCTAATCTGCAGCCCCCAACATCGCTGACACCTACATTCTATTTATTAGCCCCTAATCTCCCTCCCCCAATGTCGCTGCAACCTAACTACACTTATTAACCCCTAATCTGCCGCCCCCAACGTCACAGCAACTATAATAAACATATTAACCCCTAAACCACCGCACTCCCGCCTAGCAAACATAAGTTAAATATTATTAACCCCTAATCTGCTGTCCCTAACATCGCCCACACCTACCTACATTTATTAACCCCTCATCTGCCGCCCCCAACGTCGCCGCCACTATACTAAATGTATTAACCCCTAAACCCAAGTCTAACCCTAACCCTAACACTCCCTAACTTAAATATAATTACAATAAATCTTAATAAAAATTAATATTATTACCTAAATAATTCCTATTTAAAACTAAATACTTACCTATAAAATAAACCATAAGCTAGCTGCAATATAACTAATAGTTACATTGTATCTAGCTTAGGGTTTATTTTTATTTTACAGGTAAGTTTGTATTTATTTTATCTACATACAATAGTTACTAAATAGTTATTAACTATTTAATAACTACCTAGCTAAAATAAATATAAAAGTACTTGTAAAATAAAACCTAACCTACGTTACAATAGCACCTAACCTAACCCTACAAGTAAATAAATTAACTAAATTAAAAACAATTAAATAAATTAAATTAGCTAAAGTAAAAAAAAAAAAACACTAAAATACAGAAAATAATAAACAAATTACAAGATATTTAAACTAATTACACCTAATCTAATAGCCCTATCAAAATAAAAAAAGCCTCCCCAAAATAAAAAAACCCTAGCCTAAACTAAACTATCAATAGCCCTTAAAAGGGCCTTTTGCGGGGCATTGCCCCGAAGAAATCAGCTCTTTTACCTGTAAAAATACATACAACCCCCCCAACAATAAAACCCACCACCCACACAACCAACTCCCCAAATAAAATACTATCTAAAAAAAACCTAAGCTCCCCATTGCCCTGAAAAGTGCATTTGGATGGGCATTGCCCTTAAAAGTGCAGTTAGCTCTATTGCAGGCCCAAACCCTAACCAAAAAATAAAACCCACCCAATACACCCTTAAAAAACCTAACACTAACCCCCTGAAGATCGATTTACAGTTCAGAAGACCGGACATCCAACCTCAAGGAAGCGGCAGAAGTCTTCATCCAAGTCGGGCCAAAGTCCTCAACGAAGCCGGGAGAAGTCTTCATCCAAGCCGGGAGAAGTGGTCCTCCAGATGGGGAGAAATATTCATCCATCCGACGCGGATCGGCTCCGTCTTCAAGACATCCGACGTGGAGCATCCTCTTCATCCGGAGTCTTCTTACTGAATGAAGGTACCTTTAAGTGACGTCATCCAAGATGGCGTCCCTTAGATTCCGATTGGCTGATAGAATTCTATCAGCCAATCGGAATTAAGGTAGAAAAAATCCGATTGGCTGATGCAATCAGCCAATAGGATTGAAGCCCCTGACATCGCCAGCACCTACATTATACTTATTAACCCCTAATCTGCTGCTCCGGACAACGCCGCCACCTACATTATACTTATAAACCCCTAATCTGCAGCCCCCAACATCGCTGACACCTACATTCTATTTATTAGCCCCTAATCTCCCTCCCCCAATGTCGCTGCAACCTAACTACACTTATTAACCCCTAATCTGCCGCCCCCAACGTCACAGCAACTATAATAAACATATTAACCCCTAAACCACCGCACTCCCGCCTAGCAAACATAAGTTAAATATTATTAACCCCTAATCTGCCGTCCCTAACATCGCCCACACCTACCTACATTTATTAACCCCTCATCTGCCGCCCCCAACGTCGCCGCCACTATACTAAATGTATTAACCCCTAAACCCAAGTCTAACCCTAACCCTAACACTCCCTAACTTAAATATAATTACAATAAATCTTAATAAAAATTAATATTATTACCTAAATAATTCCTATTTAAAACTAAATACTTACCTATAAAATAAACCATAAGCTAGCTGCAATATAACTAATAGTTACATTGTATCTAGCTTAGGGTTTATTTTTATTTTACAGGTAAGTTTGTATTTATTTTATCTACATACAATAGTTACTAAATAGTTATTAACTATTTAATAACTACCTAGCTAAAATAAATATAAAAGTACTTGTAAAATAAAACCTAACCTACGTTACAATAGCACCTAACCTAACCCTACAAGTAAATAAATTAACTAAATTAAAAACAATTAAATAAATTAAATTAGCTAAAGTAAAAAAAACAAAACACTAAAATACAGAAAATAATAAACAAATTACAAGATATTTAAACTAATTACACCTAATCTAATAGCCCTATCAAAATAAAAAAAGCCTCCCCAAAATAAAAAAACCCTAGCCTAAACTAAACTATCAATAGCCCTTAAAAGGGCCTTTTGCGGGGCATTGCCCCGAAGAAATCAGATCTTTTACCTGTAAAAATACATACAACCCCCCCCAACAATAAAACCCACCACCCACACAACCAACTCCCCAAATAAAATACTATCTAAAAAAAACCTAAGCTCCCCATTGCCCTGAAAAGGGCATTTGGATGGGCATTGCCCTTAAAAGTGCAGTTAGCTCTATTGCAGGCCCAAACCCTAACCAAAAAATAAAACCCACCCAATACACCCTTAAAAAACCTAACACTAACCCCCTGAAGATCGATTTACAGTTCAGAAGACCGGACATCCAACCTCAAGGAAGCGGCAGAAGTCTTCATCCAAGTCGGGCCAAAGTCCTCAACGAAGCCGGGAGAAGTCTTCATCCAAGCCGGGCGAAGTGGTCCTCCAGATGGGGAGAAATATTCATCCATCCGACGCGGATCGGCTCCGTCTTCAAGACATCCGACGTGGAGCATCCTCTTCATCCGGAGTCTTCTTACTGAATGAAGGTACCTTTAAGTGACGTCATCCAAGATGGCGTCCCTTAGATTCCGATTGGCTGATAGAATTCTATCAGCCAATCGGAATTAAGGTAGAAAAAATCCGATTGGCTGATGCAATCAGCCAATAGGATTGAAGTTCAATTCTATTGGCTGATCCAATCAGCCAATAGGATTGAGCTCGCATTCTATTGGCTGTTCCAATCAGCCCAATAGATTGCATCAGCCAATAGGATTTTTTTCTAGAGGGATGTGCAGCTGTGGTCACAGAAAATGTCGACCTTGTGAGTATTTAGAGAAAACAAAAACATTCACATCACATATAACAGGAGTAGAATTCTAGATAGGAACTTGCGTGAAGTGCATGTCTTCTCAGGTTATTTATATGCTGAAATGTCAGACATGTGGGGTCCAATATATTGGACTCACCTCAAGGTATATAAAGTCACGAACCTGTGAACACATTTCTACAGGGCAAATATTCCACCCCTCTGGTATGCCACTTTGTAGAAAATCACAATGGAAAAATGCACACTCTCAAGTGGTGTGCTGTTGAACAGGTGAAAGTACCTAAAAGGGGTGGAGACATAGAGAAGTTCTTGGCCAAAAGAGAGATTTTTTTGGATGTTTAAACTGAGAACCAGATTTCCAGAAGATCTAAATTGAAGATATGATTTAATTAATTATTGGGAATAACAAAGTTTCCAAATATCAGGAAAATGAGTGATATACATTTTTAATTTTTAATTTTCATATCCAATTAATATCCTCTAAAATTATTTTACTTTTACTTTTGTCTCATACAATACACTTTATTTATATTGATTTGTATTAATACTGACATTGGTATGAACAGTTTAGGAAGCTTATATTAGGATTAATAGGATCGGTACCTCATAAACTCTGGTATATAATATGGATAAGAGAGCTAATCAATTGACTTCTTAAGACATAAGAACTGTTAAATAGTAGGGGTTGTTTTAAGGGTGTACAGAAACTACTTGAGTTAAACTTGAGGTAATAATCTCAAAATTTCAGTCTGCCAATGTAACTATGACATTTTCAGTTTTCTGCATACTTTAATGAAGTGTTATTAATAATATTGCATGATAAATGTAATGTATAATTTGTTGCACATTTCTGTTGTGTTAGGTATCATCCAATTCAGTACCTTGCCAAACAGGTGTATGGGAGGGGGAAGCGCTTTCCTGTAACCAATAATTATGCTTTTAGCTGTTTTTAAGACCTAGGAATGACACACACACACACCAGGCTATGATTACGGCAGTTTGCTGAAACACCTAAGCTGATGTGCTGCTCATCCCCTTCTCGACTTATGGGTTGCTTGCTGTCCTATTTTTAAAGAATTAAATAAATGCTATGTTTTATATATCAGAGTGAAGTTTTTTTCTCTCTCTTTCCTATGATAATAATTTGTACATGTAATTTAAAAAAAATATATTAGCTGTTTAAATATTGAAAAAATAAGTGTAAAGTTAATGTCCATAAAGCAGTGGGTGCCACCATATTGTAACTTAGGCTACCTTTTCTGCTGAGGCCAATTAGGAATGGTTATATATGGCTTACTAGAGTGTGCAACCAATGACTGTGTGGAATATAGCTGTGTCTGTATTTCCATGTTTAACATGAATTAGAAAGCCCACAATATTTAGAATTCAATTACAGGAAAAGACAACAAAATAAATAATGAAACTATATTGCAAAATTGTTTACCTACATGAAATTAAACAATTTATATTAATATATTGAGGGGTTTAATATTCCTTTAACAATAAATCTATTTGATCTGGGACATAATGTGCATGTTTATTTTGTGTGTTATTTATATGCATTATATAAATTGTTTATAATGTATATTTTAGCTAACTTTGGCCAGATTACAATTGGAGCAGTATTTAACGTTCCCGCTCACACGCTAACTCCACTACAAATAAGCTTTTTGCTCACGTCGGGTAGCGATCATACTACGAGTTGAAAGTAAACTGTTTTCACATGAGCACTACCTTGATGCACGCAAAAAGCTGAAACTAGAATATCACACGCGCAATAAAATATTCCCCCATAGAAGTCAATGGAGCAAAAAAAGGGGAGGGAACTAAGACCCTACTCACGCTCAAACCAGATCGCATATTCTCAAGTGTACTAACCCTAAATGAAAATATGAATATTTCACATTCCAATTTTCTTCACATTTAAGAATATGTTTATTCAGAAATAATTCCGAAATACATATTTCTACGTATATCTGATGGTATTTTGGTACAAAATGTATATATATATATATATATATATATATATATATATATATATATATATATATATATATATATACAATTCAAGTAAAGGATAAGCACTCTTTAACCCCAGGTTGGGGTAAGCATATACCAGGGTGCATGTGTCAGATATAAACAGTCCAGAGCAAAGACAGCACTCACTGGATTTAGGTAAAAAATAACTTTTATTGAAAAAAAGTTAAAAGCATAGTCCCATGACATTTCGGTGTCCACAGACAACTTTGTCAAATGGCATCACCCAGCTTGAGGACCGTTGTATAATCCTCCCGGATGTCAGGATTATACAACGGTCCTCAAGCTGGGTGATGCCATTTGACAAAGGTGTTTGTGGACACCGAAACGTTAACTTTTTTTCAATAAAAGTTATTTTTTTATCTAAATCCAGTGAGTGCTGTCTTTGCTCTGGACTATATATATATAAATATAAAGCAAAATGGGAAATGGCATGCTCCAGCAAGTACAAACCCTGGTGCTCTGTTAGAAAATGTATACATGCAGTCCCAAAGAATCTCACGCTTAGCCACTGCGTATGGAGAAACTTAAAACAGGCACAGCAGACAGGGATATATTGAGCAGCAGACAGGCCTCCATTGAGAAAGGCTGCTCCTGGAGCCTTTCTCAATGGAGGCCGTGAATTGAGAAAGGCTCCAGGTGGAGCCGAAATGTTTGGATAAGGTTTTTGTCTTGTTTGTTATTAAACAGCTATTTTGAAAATGTATCCCTGTCTGCTGTGCCTGTTTTAAGTTTCTCCATACGCAGTGGCTAAGTGTGAGATTCTTTGGGACTGCATATATATATATAGGAATATCTATTTATAAAGACATAGAACACATTCTGCTATTTGCAGATCTTTGAAATGTAAAATATCTACAGTAAATACACAGTATAATACTTTATTAAATATAAATATTGCATAAATATGCTTTAAAATGCAATAATAGTAAACCTTGAATGCTGGCTTAGCCTTCCTGGACATCAAACTTTATAATATAGCGGCTTTGGTTATCTGAATCTAATGCTCTTTCATCTAGTGATTTAGAAGAATTTATTGTCTTTTCTTTTGCCTTAAGGGCAATATTGCATACTTCTGTCAAGAGAATCCCAGCCAATATAGATAGCCTCATAACTATGAAAAACATTATTTTGGCCTGGCATAAGTTTTGCGTTGTTTTAGGTGTAAACTTTACATTTTCAGAATTCTTCCATATAAAGGGCAACCCTGAGTTTATACCTGGTCTCTCTCTCAAAAAGTTTTTTTCTCGTGGAGTGAAAAGGGCCTTATATTTTATCATCAAGCAATGTCATTGGATGGCCAGATATTACCTTTTAACACTCTTTTCCAAAAATTGAACATACCTAGATCTAACCTATTTGCTTTCTTTCAGTTAAGGCATTATATCAGTGCTCAAAATTGGGCTATAGATTGCTTGGCTTGCTGGTCGGATATCAATGTCATAGGCAATTATTCCGTATCATTAATGTATGATATTATGTTAGCCAAACAAAGCCAAATTCATTTAAACAGTTTCCCTTTTTAGAGATCCATTCTTTCAGTCAAAGTTTTATGTCTATGTGTAAGTGTGATGTTCCAATTGTAGAAAATCTCCAACTGGTATAATAAATTATATAAAGAAAATATTAGTTTGCATCCGGAGAATATTTTTTTTCTAATTAGGAATGAATATGATTCAGGAAGGCAGTTAAGAACTATTAATACCATTATTCTGATTGTTCGATATCTTATTCTCAAAAATTGGAAGGCCTTTACTGCCCCGGGTCTTAAGGTTTTTTTCAAAGAAATACAATTTTAAATAATTTTTGAGACTCATAACATTAACCCCATATCTGAAAAAAATAAGAACGTTTTTATTAATAAAGGGCTTCCTATAATTAAAACGTATCCACTCTCTACCCAAAAACAGATCTTACCCCGTTTCTTAGTTCTAATAATTTAGCCGACTTAATCTTACTAGGTTAGTACCCACATGGTTGGATATCCAATGTGTGAAACGTTAGGTCCCCGCTGATCCTAGCACATAATACACCCCCTGTTGTTTTTGTTTTGTTTTTCTGCTTTTAAATGTTTTCATCTACTTAGAAAGTTGCTTAAAATTGCATGCTTTATCTTAATCATAAAAGAAAAAATTTGGGTTTATCTCTTTAACTGCAAAGGACTCCAATGCACTTTAGCATTTATATATATATATGTCTATATGTGTGTACATATGTATTCATGTGTATATATGTGTATATATGTCTGTAAATGCATGAATACACCTATTAATACATAAGTACATATGTACACACATATAAATATTTATATATATATATATTTATATATATATACAGGGAGTGCAGAATTATTAGGCAAGTTGTCTTTTTGAGGATTAATTTTATTATTGAACAACAACCATGTTCTCAATGAACCCAAAAAACTCATTAATATCAAAGCTGAATAGTTTTGGAAGTAGTTTTTAGTTTGTTTTTAGTTATAGCTATTTTAGGGGGATATCTGTGTGTGCAGGTGACTATTACTGTGCATAATTATTAGGCAACTTAACAAAAAACAAATATATACCCATTTCAATTATTTATTTTTTACCAGTGAAACCAATATAACATCACAACATTCACAAATATACATTTATGACATTCAAAAACAAAACAAAAACAAATCAGTGACCAATATAGCCACCTTTCTTTGCAAGGACACTCAAAAGCCTGCCATCCATGGATTCTGTCAGTGTTTTGATCTGTTCACCATCAACATTGCGTGCAGCAGCAACCACAGCCTCCCAGACACTGTTCAGAGAGGTGTACTGTTTTCCCTCCTTGTAAATCTCACATTTGATGATGGACCACAGGTTCTCAATGGGGTTCAGATCAGGTGAACAAGGAGGCCATGTCATTAGATTTTCTTCTTTTATACCCTTTCTTGCCAGCCACGCTGTGGAGTACTTGGACGCGTGTGATGGAGCATTGTCCTGCATGAAATTCATGTTTTTCTTGAAGGATGCAGACTTCTTCCTGTACCACTGCTTGAAGAAGGTGTCTTCCAGAAACTGGGAGTTGAGCTTGACTCCATCCTCAACCCGAAAAGGCCCCACAAGCTCATCTTTGATGATACCAGCTCAAACCAGTACTCCACCTCCACCTTGCTGGAGTCTGAGTCGGACTGGAGCTCTCTGCCCTTTACCAATCCAGCCACGGGCCCATCCATCTGGCCCATCAAGACTCACTCTCATTTCATCAGTCCATAAAACCTTAGAAAAATCAGTCTTGAGATATTTCTTGGCCCAGTCTTGACGTTTCAGCTTGTGTGTCTTGTTCAGTGGTGGTCGTCTTTCAGCCTTTCTTACCTTGGCCATGTCTCTGAGTATTGCACACCTTGTGCTTTTGGGCACTCCAGTGATGTTGCAGCTCTGAAATATGGCCAAACTGGTGGCAAGTGGCATCTTGGCAGCTGCACGCTTGACTTTTCTCAGTTCATGGGCAGTTATTTTGCGCCTTGGTTTTTCCACACGCGACCCTGTTGACTATTTTGAATGAAACGCTTGATTGTTCGATGATCACGCTTCAGAAGCTTTGCAATTTTAAGAGTGCTGCATCCCTCTGTAAGATATCTCACTATTTTTGACTTTTCTGAGCCTGTCAAGTCCTTCTTTTGACCCATTTTGCCAAAGGAAAGGAAGTTGCCTAATAATTATGCACACCTGATATAGGGTGTTGATGTCATTAGACCACACCCCTTCTCATTACAGAGATGCACATCACCTAATATGCTTAATTGGTAGTAGGCTTTCGAGCCTATACAGCTTGGAGTAAGACAACATGCATAAAGAGGATGATGTGGTCAAAATACTCATTTGCCTAATAATTCTGCACTCCCTGTATATATATACCATAATGGCGTTTGTAATGCGTCTGTCACCGTCGGGAGTTGCATCCTCAAAGGAATGTTGGCAAAGCGCTCAGCCAAAATAATTCACCTGCAGCGAAGGCAAACGGAGCATTAAAAAAAAAAAAGCCCGCTATAAGTATTAAAAAAAACAAACTAACCACACGCAATAAGTATTATAAAAAAAAAAACGCCCGTACTAAGTATTAAGAAAAAATAAACTATGCGCCCGCACAAAGTATTTAAAAAAATAAACCCAACTGCCTAATAAAATTATTAACCCCTAAATCCGCAAACCCCAACATCGCAAACTACCTAATACATCTATTAACCCTTAATCCGCCAACCCCCCCACAACGCATTAAACCTAATTTACCTATTAACTCCTACACCGCCAACCCCCACAACGCAAAAAATGAATTTAAAGACTAATCCCCCTAACCTAACACCCCCTAAATTAACCCCTTAATTACTATAAAAAATAAATAACATTACAAGAAATAATAAACAACACTATCCAAAATTAAAAAAAATTAAACGTAATCTAATGCTAATGCTAAACTACCAAAAAAAGGGATTTTTGTAGGGCATTGCCCTAAAGAAACCAGCTCTTTTACATTACAAATAAATCAAGTCCCCCCTAACAGTAAAATCCCCCACCCCCCCAACCCCCCAAAATAAAAATAAAAAACTAACACTAATAAACCTAAACTACCCATTGACCCTAAAGGGGCATTTGTATGGGCATTGCCCTTAAAAGGGCATTCTGCTCTTTTTCACTGCCCTTAAAAGGGCATTCAGCTCTTTTGCAATTTGCCCCAAAAAAACTTTAATCTAAAAAAAACAAAACCCCCCCAAAATTTAAAAATAACCTAACACTAAAGCCCCAAATAGGTACTCATGGTTTCAGAAGTCCGACTGAAAAGGATTCTTCCAGATGGGTCCATCATCTTCATCCACAGTGAAGGTGGCGCGGAGCGGAGGTCTAGAGTGGTCTTCTCAGAAGTGGCGATCCTCGGCAGGAGTCATCGGCGGCGGCGGCGGTGGTCCTTGGCAAAGGTGTGGAGGTTCCTCTTCATGCGATCGTCCGCCGCACACTGAAGATTGAATTCAAGGTACCCCATATTTATTGGGCTACCTTGAATTCCAATTGGCTGAAATTTTCAAAATCAGTCAATAGGATGAGAGCTACTGAAATCTTATTGGCTGATTTGAACAGCCAATAGGATTTTAGTAGCTCTAATCCTATTGGCTGTTTTGAAAAATGCAGCCAATAGGAATGCAAGGTACCCCAAATTGATTGCGGTACCTTGCATTCAATATTTAGTATACCACGGACATCGGATAAAGAGGAGCCTCCATGCTGCCGAGGACCACCGCCGCGGACCACCGACGCCTCCACAGATGACAACCGCCGAGGATCGCCACATCTGGGAAGACCGCTCCCGACCTCTGCTCCGCACCGCCTTCGCCGTGGATGAAGATGATAGACCCGCCTGGAAGATGACCTTCTCCGCTAGACTTCTGAAACCCTGAGTACCTATTTGGGGCTTTAGTGTTAGTTAGTTTTTTTTTTTAATTTGGGGGGGTTTGTTTTTTTAGATTAGTTTTTTTGGGCAAATTGCAAAAGAGCTGAATGCCCTTTTAAGGGCAATGACTATACAAATGCCCCTTTAGGGGCAATGGGTAGTTTAAGTTTATTAGTGTTATTTTTTTTTATTTTGGGGGGTTTGGTGGGTGGGGGTTTTACTGTTAGGGGGACATTGTTTATTTTTAATGTAAAAGAGCTGATTTCTTTTGGGCAATGCCCTACAAAAAGCCCTTATAATTATAATTATTTTGGAGAGCTTTGTTTATTTTTTTCTGTATTTTTAATTTTTTATAGCTTGGGGGGTTTCATTTTTAATACACAGACTGCCCTCTGGGCAGGCTTATCAACTAGTATATATATATATATATCCTATATATATATATCCTTAATGTCCTTAATTGTCCTTAATGCTTGGTAGCTGGTTTTATGGAACCAATGATGTCAAAAGATACAGACAGTCTGTACAGGCAGCACACCAAGATATGATGCGTTAAAGGGACACTGAACCCAAATATTTTCTTTTGTGATTCAGATAGAGCATGCAATTTTAAGCAACTTTCTAATTTACTCCTATTATCAAATTTTCTTCATTCTCTTGGTATGTTTGAAAAGCAAGAATGTAAGTTTAGATGCCAGCCCATTTTTGGTGAACAACCTGGGTTGTCCTTGCTGATTGGACAGCACCAATAAACAAGTGCTGTCCATGGTTCTAAACCAAAAATGTGCTGTCTTCTTAGCTTAGATGCCTTCTTTTTCAAATAAAGATAGCAAGAGAACAAAGAAAAATTGATAATAGGAGTAGATTAGAAAGTTGCTTAAAATTGCATGCTTTATCTGAATCATGAAAGAAAAAAATTTGGGTCCAGTGTCCCTTTAAGCGCATGTGCATATATCATTTATTGGCCCTTAGGGAGCCGGAATTGAGAACAAGTCCTATCGCATACATTGTTGCCCAGTGTATTACCTGATTGATGTGACTCTTACTACAATTGGTCTATGTCAGGGACCAGCTGACTCCTGCACCCACGATGGTGCTACGGACACGCACGTTCCCACGTGGGACGCTACTCGACAGATGCGGAGGAATCACCAGGGTCCTTCCCAGAGACTCACCACGACTGCAAGTGGCACAAGGCACCTACCCACTTCAGTGCGGACCGAGGACCAAGAATACATCTTGAGACATCTATATGTTTGTACAGTATCTCTATGTTAAAGCCTTTTGCCTGCCTTTTTTTTCTAACACCTGAGACCTCATATCTTTGAACCCTTATCACTTTTTTGCGCAATTTTTTTTAAAATAATTTTTATTAGATGGTGTTATTATGAGTGTAACTGTACTTTGTAATGTACTTTTGATCTGTTTTGTGAACCTTTTTTGTTTTGTGAAACAGTTAACCAGAGCTCTGAGGATGTGATATCCCGATGAGCAATAACTTCAATTGTGCTTAAGCAATCACGTTTACTTTCAACTTGTAATACAAGCAAAAAACCCGATGTGCACAAACACTCGCGATAAACCTCTTTTCGCTTGCGTGGAACTGTTAGCGCTCTACTCATAATCTGGCCCTTTGTCCTTATAGTAAATTTTTTTTATTTCATTTAGGATGTTATTTGTTTATAGAAACAAGATTAACTGTAGTGGATATTGATATTTTGCAGAAGAAAAATGTGCAACTTTCTCATTTACAATAGTGCACTTTACAAAATTTTCACTCTATAATTAGGGTTTTTAGCTGCTGCAATTGCCCCCAAAGAATGTAAAGTTTTTCACTTCTATTTCATACTTTTTATGAATATTTATGGATGGACGAATGAGTTTTTTGGGGTACAGTGTATAATCTTTGGCCATTGTATGTCTTCTTGATATCATTCTGATTAAAGCTATTGTTGACATGTGATAATTGTTGATGTAGCAATATATGTGTTGGGATTAGGAATTGCATATTGATTTAGACTGGGTGGGTTGGTTTGGTCACACATCTTACCGGGCACATTTATATATTTTTATCTGTTTAATAATTGATATTTTGGTGCTGTTATTAGTATTTATTTTTGACTTACATAAAGTAGGGTTAAATCCTTCAAGACAGCAGCTTCTCTGCAGTATGCATCATTGATAAAGGGCTCTGGATTTTTTTGAAAAGTTTAATGATCCAATGTTAATAGACCTGATTTAGATGTTAAGATGATGGAATTGGCAAGGTCCTGTTACTGATTTAGTTTGATCATCTATTTCTTCCTCTATAGGTGCTGTCATGGGATCCCTATTGTAGATCTCTATAATTAAACCTTAGGTAATGTAAGATGCTGTTAAACAAGGCTGTTATTGCAGTCTTTGCAAGACATGGATTCTTGGCAGGTTGATCATCCCCTCTTGCCATAAATATAAAATCAGTATCCAATTGAGTTTTGTTGGGTTGAGATATAATGCAGTCTCAACTTGTCATTTTAATGGTATGCTTCATTGGCTCAGACTAATAAGATATTGCTGGAGGCAATACAGTGTTTAGGTTGCCTTAGAATCTGCATTCTTTCACATCACTTTAGGTTTGTTTTTTCTTATCTTTGTCTGCTCTTGACAGCTATTTTTTTCTGTTCAAAAAGCTCATTGTTTCTCTTAAGTGCATTATCAACTTGTCAATATAGCTTTTCACTGTTTAACATTAATTGTATAACCTTATTTATTTCCTCATTGAGATGGTCTAATTTGCAGTCACTGTACATTTCTTTGACTGTATTTTTCTAAATCAGCAGGATCGTTGCAGGCTCCCAGTTTTCAGAGATTTTTACTCACTTGATTTCCATGGAGTGTCGCTAGCTAGAGGAGCTTAGTAATACTTGATTATCCATGTTCCAAATGCTAGGAGTCAATTGTCAAGGTCTCCTATGCAAGTTTTACTTTAATTTAGGGATTATACTCATCAGTCTTATGTTCTGCAGGTAACATGACATAGTTACAAAAGGTATTGTTCATTGTTATCACTAAGTTTCATACAGGGAGTGCAGAATTATTGGGCAAGTTGTATTTTTGAGGATTAATTTTATTATTGAACAACAACCATGTTCTCAATGAACCCAAAAAACTCATTAATATCAAAGCTGAATAGTTTTGGAAGTAGTTTTTAGTTTGTTTTTAGTTATAGCTATTTTAGGGGGATATCTGTGTGTGCAGGTGACTATTACTGTGCATAATTATTAGGCAACTTAACAAAAAACAAATATATACCCATTTCAATTATTTATTTTTACCAGTGAAACCAATATAACATCTCAACATTCACAAATATACATTTCTGACATTCAAAAACAAAACAAAAACAAATCAGGGACCAATATAGCCACCTTTCTTTGCAAGGACACTCAAAAGCCTGCCATCCATGGATTCTGTCAGTGTTTTGATCTGTTCACCATCAATATTGCGTGCAGCAGCAACCACAGCCTCCCAGACACTGTTCAGAGAGGTGTACTGTTTTCCCTCCTTGTAAATTTCACATTTGATGATGGACCACAGGTTCTCAATGGGGTTCAGATCAGGTGAACAAGGAGGCCATGTCATTAGATTTTCTTCTTTTATACCCTTTCTTGCCAGCCACGCTGTGGAGTACTTGGACACGTGTGATGGAGCATTGTCCTGCATGAAAATCATGTTTTTCTTGAAGGATGCAGATTTCTTCCTGTACCACTGCTTGAAGAAGGTGTCTTCCAGAAACTGGCAGTAGGACTGGGAGTTGAGCTTGACTCCATCCTCAACCCGAAAAGGCCCCACAAGCTCATCTTTGATGATACCAGCCCAAACCAGTACTCCACCTCCACCTTGCTGGCGTCTGAGTCGGACTGGAGCTCTCTGCCCTTTACCAATCCAGCCACGGGCCCATCCATCTGGCCCATCAAGACTCACTCTCATTTCATCAGTCCATAAAACCTTAGAAAAATCAGTCTTGAGATATTTCTTGGCCCAGTCTTGACGTTTCAGCTTGTGTGTCTTGTTCAGTGGTGGTCGTCTTTCAGCCTTTCTTACCTTGGCCATGTCTCTGAGTATTGCACACCTTGTGCTTTTGGGCACTCCAGTGATGTTGCAGCTCTGAAATATGGCCAAACTGGTGGCAAGTGGCATCTTGGCAGCTGCATGCTTGACTTTTCTCAGTTCATGAGCAGTTATTTTGCGCCTTGGTTTTTCCACACGCTTCTTGCGACCCTGTTGACTATTTTGAATGAAACGCTTGATTGTTCGATGATCACGCTTCAGAAGCTTTGCAATTTTAAGAGTGCTGCATCCCTCTGCAAGATATCTCACTATTTTTGACTTTTCTGAGCCTGTCAAGTCCTT
The DNA here is from genome assembly GCF_027579735.1 of Bombina bombina. Taxonomy (NCBI): domain Eukaryota; kingdom Metazoa; phylum Chordata; class Amphibia; order Anura; family Bombinatoridae; genus Bombina; species Bombina bombina. The sequence continues at coordinate 583,338,154 of NC_069504.1, forward strand.
CTTTTGACCCATTTTGCCAAAGGAAAGGAAGTTGCCTAATAATTATGCACACCTGATATAGGGTGTTGATGTCATTAGACCACACCCCTTCTCATTACAGAGATGCACATCACCTAATATGCTTAATTGGTAGTAGGCTTTCGAGCCTATACAGCTTGGAGTAAGACAACATGCATAAAGAGGATGATGTGGTCAAAATACTCATTTGCCTAATAATTCTGCACACAGTGTATCTGGGAGGCACCAAACAGGACTCATTCCTTAAGTATTTTAGAGCTCCTTCCCACAAATGTGTCCAGTATTACTGATTGTAGAGCTTATTTTTTAAGGCTACTCTAAATAGAAGAGATGAAAGTAGAAGGTGCAGAATAGAGTAGGAAGATTTTTTTCCCCATTGGCATGTCCCTGTATAAGATAGATCATCTGATAGAATTTGATGCAATGAATGACCATATTATGCAAGCTTTTATGCTTGTTTAAATCGACAAATTCAATGGACTAGATTAAATATTTTATTGTGATTATGATGGGTGCCGTATAAGGATGTCATCATCAATGTTGCATGACTTTTTGTTGGGTTTCTAAGGTTTAACTGTCCCAGCTTTGAGAGAGAACATTTTAATTCAACTTTTGATATTTTTAGCAGTGTTTCAGATTTCATAATTAACACAGTAACATGGTAGTAACATGGTAGGTGAGTTTGAAGGAAGACAAAACAATTGAGTGTGTTTGTACCTGGGCAATTTCAGTGTTTGAGGGATATGTTGTCTGTTTTCTTCAGATTTTCAGACATGGTATAGTTTTATTTTTTATTAATTGCCCAATGCCCATGTTATTATTGCTTATGTGACAGGGAGTTTCATGATCTGCACTCAGCAGCAAGGATTACTGTTTTTTATTGCTATGGTTTGGCTTTTTCCCAATGTCAGTTTTCCAGATGCGTTTGACAGTATTGGATTAAAGCTTCATCAGAGGCTGTGCATATGAATCTAGGTTATGTTGTTGTGAAAATATTGGGCAGTCTTAGGATAGGTCAGCTTTAGTAGTGAAGTGTATTTAGGTTTAATAGAACCCTGGATGAATGCCTATGTGAGGAGGGGCCAATGACCTCACTCTAGGCGTGTGGGCGTAGTCTCGTGAGCCGTTGCTCACTTGTGTTTTCCAGCTGAAGGAGAGAAGACCTGTGGAGGAAGCGGCCCTATGATACTTACAATGGAGGATATCCAGTCTAGTCTTGGAATGGTGCATGAGCTGTTGAGGTCAAAAGGCGTCAAGTGGATCCAGAAGAGGCTGACTGCTGAAGAGGACGTCATTGCGGGAGGTGCAGTCATAGCGGGCCGGTGAAGCTTCCAGGCCAGTTCGTATGTCCCGCCCGCCAGAGAGGCTCAGTCCATCTGGTGGAAGAAGACAGGAGTCCGGGAGAAGGAAGAGGAGGTCGGTGAAGGCTCCAGTGGCAGGCGGTAGATCCTTCCAATGGGCTGTGCAGGTCGGCATGGTGGCGGAGAAGATGGGAGGAGCTGTCTGCCATCGGACTGGGACTGGTAATATCAGCGGGCAGGACGAGTCACGGTTGCCATTTGAGGTGCCTGGAGCAGGTAATCTTTCTTCTTTTGCAGGTCCCAGCAGCGTGTCCGGAGTGGAGATGGAGGGGGCTGAGGCGGCTATGGGGTCAATGGAGGAGCATCCAGATGAGGAGCCCTCAGTCATTTCAGGAAATGGAGACGGCCTTTTCAGGCCTAGGAGATAATTCTTATCCGGATCGAGGTACGGCCTTTGGGCCTGGGGTTTTGCATACAGGGAATATTACGGACCTCAGGGTAGATAACCGAGGGAACTGGAGCTGCATACACAGAGAGAATGGATGCTAGTGTAGTTTCAGCAGCAAGGGGAGGAAAAGGTGGTGAGCAGTTTAGTGCACGAGGGGGGTTAAGAGGGGGAGCAGAGGTTCTGTTAGGTTAAGTAGTAGCGGTGATAGGGAATGCAGGGGGGCTGCCTCTAGGCATGTTAATGTGTCTTTTTCTCCAGATTTTATGCATGCTAAGCACCACTCAGCAGGAAGGAGAGATGCCATGTTTACTTCAACTATGCAGGAGGATGGCGATTCTTTATGGCTGGAGGAGCATTACAGCGATTTTGCTGAAGAGGAGGAGCAGCAAGCTTCAACATCAGGACCAGCTGCAGCGGAACAGGTAGGGGGTTTGGATGTTTTAACGCAATTACTTAGGGCTTTGGTTACTGAGGGTAGTGGTATGAAGGGTAATGTTTCAGGAGCTAGGCCTAATGTAGAAGCCAGGGCTAGGGAGGCGTTGGGTAGAGCAAGCCTAGATAGGAGTTTTAGGGATGATAGTTTAGCAGTTAATGTTATAGGGTCAGCTAACAGGGGTTACGCATCCTCTCAGTCTCAGGATATTCAAGGTGAAAGGAGAAGGCAGGAAAGCAGATCCAGGATACCGGTGTCACGGCGGCGGGTAAGATCCCGTTCGCCCATAAATTACTGAAAGAGTCAAGGAAACAGCAGAAACTTCAGTTTGGGGAACTTTGGATAGACAGTCAAGGGGAAAAGGGAGATCCAGAAGGTCTAGAACCCCTGAGAGAAGGAGCTACAAAGAGAAAGAGAGTCTGAGGCAGGGCCTTGAGTCAGTACGCCTGGAGACAAGGAGTGAAACGGTCACATCAAGAGAGGCCTCTAAGGTTCCCAGTAATGCAGGTGAGAGTATCAGTGCCGTTTTATTGCCTAATGAGAGCGTTTCTGATGCTAGGTGTGATGTGGTGTTGAAAGGTTTAAAAGAGCTTGTTTCTCAGCTGGAAAGTGGCTATCAATCCAGTGTTGGAGGCCCTTCGGGTCCTGTTGGTGTCTGGGTATCCCAGAACGTGGCCTCTGGGAGTGGTCCCCTGGAGCAGTCTAGTTCTTTGATGTCAGGTAACTCGAGTATGGTCAGTCAGTTTAGGGTCTCTGATCAAGCTTTTAGGCGTCCATGCTTATGTTCAGTCGGTCCTTTGGGCATTCACTTGTCTAAGGATGTAAAAGAAAAGATTTGGAGGCGGGAGTTCGTGGAAATATTTTCCCTTCTTACTGTTGATCAATTTTTTGATATTAAGGATGATTCCAAGAGTGAATCAGGTAAAAAAGAAGAGGATGAGTGCAGGAGAAGGTTTAGGAAATTGCCTAAAACCTTGTCTAATTGGTCAAAAGCTTTTTGCATTTTGGCTAGTGTAGTTGGAGAAAAGAACCCAGAGCTATGTTCTTCTTTATTTTGCTATCTGGATGAGATCGAAGGCACCTGTCGTACGTATGGCGGTCTCGCCTGGTGGAAATATGATGAGCAGTTCCGTCAACGTATGGCTGTTCGTCCAGAAATGAGATGGGATGACAGGGACATGGGCATATGGTTGGAGCTTATGACTCCTTTAAGGTCGGGACAGCCCTTTCGGGGATCTGGGGGTGGAAACAGTGCCCCCCCTACGGCATCCTCAGCAGTGGCCTTCAGAAAAGGGCTTTGCTTTCAGTTCAATGAAACGGCCTGTAAGTTCAGAAAAGCTTGTAAATTAAAGCATGAGTGTTCTTTCTGCGGTGGAATCCATTCAAGTTCCAAATGCTTTAAAAAAGCAAAATCCTTCTCAAAAGGAGATAGCGTTGTTCAGAGCCAAGACGCCAGTGAAAATAGGAAGGATGGCGTCTTGGTTAAAATTGTACAGTAATAAGAGGGGTAAGGCTGTTGATTCGGAAATCTTGCGCAAGGGTTTTATTGACAGTTTTTGTATTCCTTTTATTGAAGGTATTGAATCTGTTTTTTCAGGTAACTTAAAGTCTGCGGTTGATTTTCCTGGTGTTGTGGCGGAAAAAATACAAAAAGAGGTCTCTTTGGGTAGAATGACGGGTCCTTTTTCTGTCCCTCTGTTTGAGAATTTAAGAGTGTCCCCTTTGGGTGTTGTTCCTAAGAAGGTTCCGAATCAGTATAGATTAATTCATCATTTGTCTTTTCTGCCTGTTCAACCTTCTTGCCATCATCTGCTGGGCTGTTTTTTCGACGGCTCCTTTTTTGTGGATTTATGTTTACCTATGGGCTGCTCTATTTCTTGTTCTTTCTTTGAGAAATTTAGTTGTTTTGTGGAATGGGTAGTCAAACAGATTTCAGGGCTGTCATCGGTCATCCATTATTTGGATGACTTCCTTTTTGTGGGCCCTTCGGGGCAGGATTCATGTCGAATTCTGATGGATTCCTTTCTTGCGGTGGCTAGGGATTTTGGTATCCCAATAGCTGGTGAAAAAACAGAAGGTCCTTCCTCTGTTATTAGTTTCCTTGGTATATGTATTGACTCTGTAATTATGGAATGCAGGCTTCCTGAAGAAAAGATTCGGGACTTGGTTTGTTCGATCGATGGGGCTCTAATGAGGAAAAAGCTGTCCTTAAGAGAGATTCAGTCTTTGGTCGGTAAACTGAACATTGCCTGTAAGATCATTCCAATTGGCAGAATCTTTTGCAGAAGGCTGTCATTGGCGACCGTTGGAGTAAAAAACAAAATTTATGCTTACCTGATAAATTTCTTTCTCTTGTGGTGTATCCAGTCCACGGGTTCATCCATTACTTGTGGGATATTCTCCTTCCCAACATGAAGCTGCAAGAGGACACCCACAGCAGAGCTGTCTATATAGCTCCTCCCCTAACTGCCACCCCCAGTCATTCGACCAAAGACAAGCAAGAAAAAGGAGAAACTATAGGGTGCAGTTGGGACTGTAGTTTAAAAATAAAAAATACCTGCCTTAAAGTGACAGGGCGGGCCATGGACTGGATACACCACAAGAGAAAGAAATTTATCCGGTAAGCATACATTTTGTTTTCTCTTGTAAGGTGTATCCAGTCCAGGGGTTCATCCATTACTTGTGGGATACCAATACCAAAGCTTTAGGATACGGATGAAGGGAGGGACAAGGCAGGCACTTAAACGGAAGGCACCACTGCCTGCAAGACCTTTCTCCCAAAAATAGCCTCCGAGGAAGCAAATGTATCAAATTTGTAGAATTTAGAAAAAGTATGAAGCGAAGACCAAGTCGCCGCCTTACAAATCTGTTCAACAGAGGACTCATGTTTAAAAGCCCATGTGGAAGCTACCGCTCTAGTAGAATGAGCTGTAATTCTTATAGGAGGCTGCTGGCCAGCAGTCTCATAAGCTAAACAGATTATGCTTCTCAGCCAAAAAGAAAGAGAAGTTGCCGAAGCCTTTTGGCCTCTCCTCTTTCCAGAGTAGATGACAAACAAATCAGATGTTTGACGAAAATCCTTAGTAGCTTGCAAATAAAACTTTAAAGCACGAACCACGTCAAGATTGTGTAACAGACGTTCCTTCTTTGAAGAAGGATTAGGACACAGTGACGGAACAACAATTTCCTGATTGATATTCCTATTAGATACTATTTTAGGAAGAAACCCAGGTTTGGTACACAAAACTACCTTATCTGCATGGAAAATCAGATAAGGGTAATCACACTGCAAGGCAGATAACTCTGAAACTCTTCGAGCCGAAGAGATAGCTACTAAAATCAGAACTTTCCAAGATAAAAGCTTGATATCTATGGAATGCAAGGGTTCAAACAGAACCCCTTGAAGAACTTTAAGAACTAAATTTAAACTCCATGGCGGAGCAACAGGTTTAAACAAAGGCCTAATTCTAACCAAGTTCCTGGTAGAGCGCTTCTCTCTTTGTATGCAAATTATTATGACCCTGGGGAAGTCTCCCTATGGGTGATGGGGGAAACCAGACGTGGACTCCTTGCCCAGTGTGCTTAGAGGAATGTGGCTGCACCTCACTGATAAGGCCCATAGGAGGCCGAAACGATCGTCTGGGGTTGTCATGTTCCTTGTTCAGAGGAGAATTGCCTGGTATTTCGGGGCTGGACTGACCTTACTTGGCAGGATCAGACTGATATACTTCAGGAAAGTTTTCTTCTGTGAAAAGCACACTGGTCTAAAAGAGGCTGCTTCCGGGTGGTAAATCACCATAGAACAAGCCACTGAGCTGTTGTTCGTTCCTGGTAGAGCGCTTCTCTCTTTGTATGCAAATTATTATGACCCTGGGGAAGTCTCCCTATGGGTGATGGGGGAAACCAGACGTGGACTCCTTGCCCAGTGTGCTTAGAGGAATGTGGCTGCACCTCACTGACGAGGCCCATAGGAGGCCGAAACGATCGTCTGGGGTTGTCATGTTCCTTGTTCAGAGGAGAATTGCCTGGTATTTCGGGGCTGGACTGACCTTACTTGGCAGGATCAGACTGATATACTTCAGGAAAGTTTTCTTCTGTGAAAAGCACACTGGTCTAAAAGAGGCTGCTTCCGGGTGGTAAATCGCCATAGAACAAGCCACTGAGCTGTTGTTCGTTCCTGGTAGAGCGCTTCTCTCTTTGTATGCAAATTATTATGACCCTGGGAAAATCTCCCTATGGGTGATGGGGGAAACCAGACGTGGACTCCTTGCCCAGTGTGCTTAGAGGAATGTGGCTGCACCTCACTGACGAGGCCCATAGGAGGCCGAAACGATCGTCTGGGGTTGTCATGTTCCTTGTTTAGAGGAGAATTGCCTGGTATTTTGGGGCTGGACTGACCTTACTTAGCAGGATCAGACTGATATACTTCAGGAAAGTTTTCTTCTGTGAAAAGCACACTGGTCTAAAAGAGGCTGCTTCCGGGTGGTAAATCGCCATAGAACAAGCCACTGAGCTGTTGTTCATTCCTGGTAGAGCGCTTCTCTCTTTGTATGCAAATTATTATGACCCTGGGGAAGTCTCCCTATGGGTGATGGGGGAAACCAGACGTGGACTCCTTGCCCAGTGTGCTTAGAGGAATGTGGCTGCACCTCACTGACGAGGCCCATAGGAGGCCGAAACGATTGTCTGGGGTTGTCATGTTCCTTGTTCAGAGGAGAATTGCCTGGTATTTCGGGGCTGGACTGACCTTACTTGGCAGGATCAGACTGATATACTTCAGGAAAGTTTTCTTCTGTGAAAAGCACACTGGTCTAAAAGAGGCTGCTTCCGGGTGGTAAATCGCCATAGAACAAGCCACTGAGCTGTTGTTCGTTCCTGGTAGAGCGCTTCTCTCTTTGTATGCAAATTATTATGATCCTGGGGAAGTCTCCCTATGGGTGATGGGGGAAACCAGACGTGGACTCCTTGCCCAGTGTGCTTAGAGGAATGTGGCTGCACCTCACTAACGAGGCCCATAGCAGGCCGAAACGATCGTCTGGGGTTGTCATGTTCCTTGTTCAGAGGAGAATTGCCTGGTATTTCGGGGCTGGACTGATCTTACTTGGCAGGATCAGACTGATATACTTCAGGAAAGTTTTCTTCTGTGAAAAGCACACTGGTCTAAAAGAGGCTGCTTCCGGGTGGTAAATCGCCATAGAACAAGCCACTGAGCTGTTGTTCGTTCTTGGTAGAGCGCTTCTCTCTTTGTATGCAAATTATTATGACCCTGGGGAAGTCTCCCTATGGGTGATGGGGGAAACCAGACGTGGTCTCCTTGCCCAGTGTGCTTAGAGGAATGTGGCTGCACCTCACTGACGAGGCCCATAGGAGACCCAAACGATCGTCTGGGGTTGTCATGTTCCTTGTTCAGAGGAGAATTGCCTGGTATTTCGGGGCTGGACTGACCTTACTTGGCAGGATCAGACTGATATACTTCAGGAAAGTTTTCTTCTGTGAAAAGCACACTGGTCTAAAAGAGGCTGCTTCCGGGTGGTAAATCGCCATAGAACAAGCCACTGAGCTGTTGTTCGTTCCTGGTAGAGCGCTTCTCTCTTTGTGTGCTAATTCTAACCAAAGCCTGACAAAACGCCTGAACATCTGGAACATCAGCCAGGCGCTTGTGCAAAAGAATAGACAGAGCAGAAATCTGTCCCTTTAAGGAACTAGCCAATAATCCCTTTTCCAATCCTTCTTGTAGAAAAGATAGTATCCTAGGAATCCTGACCTTACTCTACGAGTAACCCTTGGATTCCCACCAATGAAGATATTTACACCATATCTTATGATAGATTTTTCTGGTGACAGGCTTTCGAGCCTGAATCAAGGTATCAATGACCGACTCGGAGAAACCACGTTTTGATAAAATCAAGCGTTCAATCTCCAAGCAGTCAGACGCAGAGAAATTAGATTTGGATGTTTGAATGGACCTTGTAGTAGAAGGTCCTGCCTCAGCGGCAGAGTCCATGGTGGAGAGGATGACATGTCCACCAGATCCGCATACCAAGTCCTGCGTGGCTAAAATCACTGAAGCTCTCTCCTGCTTGATCTTGGCAATCAGACGAGGGAGGAGAGGAAACGGTGGAAACACATAAGCCAGGTTGAAGGACCAGGGCACTGCTAGAGCATCTATCAGCGCTGCCTGGGGATCCCTTGACCTGGACCCGTAACAAGGAAGCTTGGCGTTCTGACGAGACGCCATCAGATCCAGTTCTGCTTTACCTCCGGATGGAGCTCCCACTCCCCCGGATGAAAAGTCTGCCAACTTAGAAAATCCGCCTCCCAGTTCTCTACTCCTGGGATATGGATAGCTGAGAGATGGCAAGAGTGAACCTCTGCCCATAGAATTATCTTGGAAACCTCCATCATTGCCAGGGGACTCCTTGTTCCCCCCTGATGGTTGATATAGGCTACAGTTGTGATATTGTCCGACTGAAATCTGATGAACTTGGCCGCAGTTAGTTGAGGCCAAGCCTGAAGAGCATTGAATATCGCTCTTAGTTCCAGAATGTTTATCGGAACGAGGGCTTCCTCCTGAGTTCCCAAACCCTGAGCCTTCAGGGAGTTCCAGACTGCGCCCCAGCCCAGAAGGCTGGCATCTGTCGCCACTATAGTCCACTCTGGCCTGTGGAAACTCATTCCCCTGGACAGATGGACCAAAGATAACCACCAGAGAAGAGAATTTCTGGTCTCTTGATCCAGATTTAACAGAGGAGACAAAACTGTGTAGTCCCCATTCCACTGGTTGAGCATGCAAAGTTGCAGTGGTCTGAGATGTAGGCGGGCAAACGGAACTATGTCCATTGCCGCTACCATTAGGACGATCATTTCCATACACTGAGCCACTGATGGCCGAGAAGTGGAATGAAGAGCACGGCAAGAAGTTAGAAGTTTTGATATCCTGACTTCTGTCAGAAAAATTTTCATTTCTACTGAATCTATCAGAGTTCCTAGGAAGGAAACTCTTGTGAGAGGAGAGAGAGAACTCTTTTCTATGTTCACTTTCCACCTGTGAGACCTCAGAAAGGCCAGAACAATGTCCGTATGGGACTTGGCGATTTGAAAAGTTGACGCCTGAATCAGAATGTCGTCTAGGTAAGGGGCTACCGCTATGCCCCGCATCCTTAGAGCTGCCAGAAGGGACCCTAGAACCTTCATAAAGATTCTTGGTGCCGTGGCTTACCCGAAGGGAAGAGCCACAAACTGGTAATGCCTGTCTAGGAAGGCGAACCTGAGGAACTGATGATGATCTCTGTGAATCGGAAAGTGGAGATAAGCATCCTTTAAGTCCACGGTAGTCATATATTGACCCTCCTGGATCATAGGGAGGATGGATCGGATTGTCTCCATCTTGAAGGATGGGACCCTGAGAAATTTGTTTAGGATCTTGAGATCCAAGATACGTCTGAAAGTTCCCTCTTTTTTGGGAACTATAAACAGGTTTGAATAAAAACGCAGCCCCTGTTCCTCTCTTGGAACTGGGTGGATCACTCCCATAACCAGTAGGTCTTGAACGCAACGTAAGAATGCCTCTCTTTTTATCTAGTTTATCTAGTTGTGAGAGATGAAATCTCCCCTTTGGAGATGAACCTTTGAATTCCAGAAAATATCCCTGGGAAACAATCTCTAGCACCTAGGGATCCTGGACGTCTCTTGCCCAAGCCTGGGTGAAGAGAGAAAGTCTGCCCCCTACTAGATCCGGTCCCGGATCAGGGGCTACTCCTTCATGCTGTCTTAGAGGCAGCCACAGGTTTCTTGACCTGCTTCCCCTTGTTCCAAGCCTGGATAGGTCTCCAGACTGGTTTGGACTGGGCGAAATTTCCCTCTTGTTTTGAATTAGAGGAAACTGAGGCTGCGCCACTCTTGAAGTTTAGAAAGGAACGAAAATTATTCTGTTTGGTCCTCTTATTGGACCTACCCTGAGGAAGGGCGTGACCTTTTCCTCCAGTAATATAAGAAATGATCTCCTTCAGACCGGGCCCGAATAGGATCTGTCCCTTGAAGGGGATGTTAAGAAGCTTAGACTTTGAAGTAATGTCTGCTGACCAGGACTTAAGCCATAGCGCCCTACGCACCAAAATGGCAAAACCTGAATTCTTAGCCGTTAGTTTGGTTAACTGAAAAACGGCGTCAGAAATAAAGGAATTAGCTAACTTAAGAGTTTTAATCCTGTCTAGAATGTCGTCTAGCGGAGTCTCCACCTGCAGAGCCTCCTCAAGAGACTCGAACCAAAAAGCCGCTGCAGCCGCTGCATGCAAAAGGCTGGAGAATAAAACCTTGATGAATAAAAATTTTCTTAAGGAGACCATCCAACTTTTTATCCATAGGATCTAGGAAAGCACAACTGTCCTCGACGGTCTGCCACGAGTCCCGTACGGCGGCATCTAAGGGAAACATCTTTTTGAAAGCAGGAGGGGGAGAGAACGGCACACCTGGTCTATCCCATTCCTTAGTAATAGTTTCCGAAAACCTCTTAGGGACTGGAAAAACATCAGTGTAAACAGGCACTGCAAAGTATTTGTCCATTTTACACAATTTCTCTGGAACCACAATGGGGTCACAATCATCCAGAGTCACTAAAACCTCCCTAAGCAATAAGCGGAGGTGTTCAAGCTTAAATTTAAATTGTCATTTCAGAATCAGACTGAAGCAACGCCTTCCCTGAGTCTGAAATGTCACCCACAGATAGAAGCTCACCTGCCTCGGCTTCTGAGTATTGTGAGGGTATATCGGACACAGGCATTAAAGCGTCAGAAAGCTCTGTATTAGTTCTAGCCCCAGAGCTGTCTCGCTTTCCTTGTAACCCTGGCAGTTTGGAAAATACCTCTGTGAGACTAGCATTCATAACTGCCTCCATGTCCTGTAAGGTAAAAGAATTAGACGCGCTAGATGTACTTGGAGTCACTTGAGCGGGAGTTATAGGTTCTGACACATTGGGAGAGCTAGATGGCATAATCTCCCTTTTTTCAGTCAGAGAATCCCCTGGAGATAAATCTTTAAGCGCCATAATATAGTCTTTATAGTTTATAGAAATTTCAGTACATTTGGTACACATTCTAAGAGGGGGTTCCACCATGGCTTCTAAACATATTGAACAAGGAGTTTCCTCTATGTCAGACATGTTTAACAGACTAGTAATGAGACAAGCAAGCTTGGAAAACACTTTAATAAAGGTGAAACAGCAATTAAACAAAAACGTTACTGTGCCTATAAGAGAAAAAAACTAACTCTTAAACTGCAAAACAGTGTAAAAATATAGTAAAGTCTTTGAAATTTTTACAGTGTGTGTAAGGGACTAAAGCAACATTGCACCCACTTGAAAATGGATGATTAACCCCTTAAGCCCCAAACCGGATTTAAAAACGTTAAAAAACGTTACAAGACAGTTAAGCACCCTACCACAGCTCTGCTGAGACTCCTACCTGCCCTCAAGTACGATTTTGTGCAGAAATAAACCCCTTATAATGGTCCTCAGGTGCCAGAGGACTCCTCTAGGGAAGCTGGATGTCTCAGTCTGAATTAAAACTGTGCATTTAGAGCACTAAAATAGGCCCCTCCCACCATGTACTGAATGCCAGAGGGGCCTTAAGAAAATACTCCTAGGAGTATCTGATTAGCCATGTGGAAACTAGGCCCCAAATAAAGAGTTATCTCCCTCAGAGAAAAAAACGTCCTATTTTTTAATTCATGTAAACGTTTAACTGTCACTAAGTAATAAGAGTATTACCCTGTTTTTTAAGCATGATCCCAGTCGCTGTTAAATCACTGCATCAGGCTTACTTCAAATACACAAGGCTCTGTCAGCATTTTCTAGAACTCATTCATCTCTCTAGAAATAAATATACTAAACATACCGCAATGGACCTTAGTTACAAACCGCTAAGATCATCAACCTCCAGGCAGAACTCTTCTTCTAATTTCTGCCTGAGAGTAAAACAGTACAACGCTGGTACCGTTTAAAAACAACAAACTTTTGATTGAAGGTAAAACTACACTAAGTCACCACATATCTCTTGATACTTCTTATATTGTAGAGAGCTGCAAGAGAATGACTGGGGGTGGCAGTTAGGGGAGGAGCTATATAGACTGCTCTGCTGTGGGTGTCCTCTTGCAGCTTCCTGTTGGGAAGGAGAATATCCCACAAGTAATGGATGAACCCATGGACTGGATACACCTTACAAGAGAAATTCCTCATTTTAGGATTTTTTTATCTGCTCAAGTGAAGGAAGATTTGAGTGTGTGGAAGGTATATCTTTGATTCATGCTTCTGAGATTTTGGACAGTGAGCTACATTTATTTACTGATGCTTCGGGGGCGCATGGATTTGGAGCCCTGTTTGGGAGTAAATGGTGTGCTGGCACATGGCTGGAGGCATGGGCTGTTTCAGGTTTGACAAAAAATCTTGTCTTTTTGGAATTATTTCCATTGGTGGTAGCCTTAAAAATTTAGGGTGTTGAATTCGAAAACAGAAAGGTTGTTTTTCATTCGGATAATATGGGGGTAGTTTTTCCTATCAACTGTCTTTCATCTAGTTCTAAACCAGTGGTTGGGTTGCTCAGAATGTTTGTTTTTGAATACCTGAAGCATAATGTGTATTTTAGGGCTGTTCATGTACCTGAAAAGGAGAATGTGGGGGCTGACTCTCTTTCTCGTTTTCAGTGGCGGAGATTCCGGGAAGCAGTACCAAATGCAGAAAGGATCGGTTCTCCTTGCCTGGAAGAAATGTGGTATCTGAGTTTCCTAGAATGTTGAGGATGGTGAGGGGAGCTTTAGCTCCGAGTACTTGGAGAGCCCATCTGTCAGTGTGGGTTCAATGGCTTAATAAGCTCGCTTCGGCGAATAATGAGGATAATGAAATTAGTTTGTTATTGGACTGGATTGAGGAATGGAAAGAGAAAAATATGTCAAAATCTATGGTTCAGCGTAATATGGCTGCTTTATCCTTTTTGTTCAAGCTTTTGGGTTGGGTCGACTTATCAAAAAACGTTTGTGTTCGCATGGCGGTGAGAATTTTGGTTCGGGGAAGGGTAGCGGTCAATAAAAGACAACCTTTGTTTTTTTCCGCTCTGGAAAGATTATTTAGAGTGTTACCTGAGGTTTGTTTTTCTCATTTCGAGGTGTTGTTATTTAGAGTGGCATTTTTGCTGGCGTTTTTTGGGGCTTTTAGAATTTTGGAATTGGTTGCTGAGAACCGTTGGAGTTGTGATGGTTTATATTATCGGGATGTGGTGGTGATGAATCCTCACGAGGTGCTTTTATGGTTAAGAAAGTCAAAAACTGATCAGTTGGGTAAGAGTTTTTGGATTTGTTTGAGTGAGATTGGGAGTGTGTGCTGCCCGGTAACGGCAGTTAGGGAGTTTTTATCTGTTCGTAATGGTATTGTTGGTAGCCCTTTATTGATTCACGAAGATGGGTCTTCCCTATCTCGTTTTCAGTTTGAATCGGTTATGAGAAAAGCTTTGGCGGTGATTGTTGTTGACGGGAGAGATTTTGGTTGCCATTCTTTCAGAATTGGTGCAGCAACGGAAGCAAGCAGTTTGGGTGTGAATGATGGTGTGGTAAAAAAGATTGGGAGGCGGAAATCTGACTGTTTTAAGTTATATGTTAGGCCAGATTTAGTGTTATAGTCTCTTTGTTTTAGCAGGTACTCCTCACTGTTGGATCGTGGGCCATTCATATGTATATTGGGCGAGAAAAGCGGCTTTAGTCAAAGATTCAGGGACACAACTTAGCTGTTCTTCTGATCAAGTTTTAATTAAATGGTTTGGAATTAGAAGAATGAAATGGGATCAGGTTTTAGGTCAGGTTATTAGTTGGGCTAGGCTTTTTCATCCACCTGATATTTTAGTTGTTCATGCTAGGGGTTAATGACCTAGGTTTCATGGCACAGAAAAATTTGATTGACATAATAAAATGGGATGTCATTAGGTTAATAGAGTTATTTCCCCACATTATTATAGTTTGGTCTGAAATTGAGTGCAGGTTATGCTGGAGATCAGCATGGGATGTGAAGAGATTGGATTCATCAAGGAAAAAGGGTCAATAGGACGATCACTAGTTTTGTGTCCAGAATAGAAAGAGAAAAATATGTCAAAATCTATGGTTCAGCGTAATATGGCTGCTTTATCCTTTTTGTTCCAGCTTTTGGGTTGGGTCGACTCAAAAAACGTTTGTGTTCGCATGGCGGTGAGAAGTTTGGTTCGGGGAAGGGTAGCGGTCAATAAAAGACGACCTTTGTTTTTTTCCGCTCTGGAAAGATTATTTAGAGTGTTACCTGAGGTTTGTTTTTCTCATTTCGAGGTGTTGTTATTTAGAGTTGCATTTTTGCTGGCGTTTTTTGGGGCTTTTAGATTTTCGGAATTGGTTGCTGCGAACCGTTGGAGTTGTGGTGGTTTATATTATCGGGATGTGGTGGTGATGAATCCTCATGAGGTGCTTTTATGGTTAAGAAAGTCAAAAACTGATCAGTTGGGTAAGAGTTTTTGGATTAGTTTGAGTGAGATTGGGAGTGTGTGCTGCCCGGTAACGGCAGTTAGGGAGTTTTTATCTGTTCGTAATGGTATTGTTGGTAGCCCTTTATTGATTCACGAAGATGGGTCTTCCCTATCTCGTTTTCAGTTTGAATCGGTTATGAGAAAAGCTTTGGCGGTGATTGGTGTTGACGAGAGATTTTGGTTGCCATTCTTTCAGAATTGGTGCAGGAAAGGAAGCAAGCAGTTTGGGTGTGAATGATGGTGTGGTAAAAAAGATTGGGAGGTGGAAATCTGACTGTTTTAAGTTATATGTTATGCCAGATTTAGTGTTATAGTCTCTTTGTTCGTGGGCCATTCATATGTATATTGGGCGAGAAAAGTGGCTTCAGTCAAAGATTCAGGGACACAACTGATCAAGTTTTAATTAAATGGTTTGGAATTAGAAGGATGAAATGGGATCAGGTTTTAGGTCAGGTTATTAGTTGGGCTAGGCTTTTTCATCCGCCTGATATTTTAGTTGTTCATGCTAGGGGTAATGACCTAGGTTTCATGGCACAGAAAAATTTGATTGACATAATAAAATGGGATGTCATTAGGTTAAGAGAGTTATTTCCCCACATTATTATAGTTTGGTCTGAAATTGAGTGCAGGTTATGCTGGAGATCAGCATGGGATGTGAAGAGATTGGATTCATCAAGGAAAAGGGTCAATAGGACGATCACTAGTTTTGTCTCCAGAATGGGTGGTTTTGGAATTCGGCATGTGGAATTTGAAGGGGAATCAGGTAAATGCTTCTTCCAGAAGGATGGTGTGCATCTTAATAAAATCGGACTCCACCTTTTTAACTTTAATATTAGCGAAGGGGTGAAAAAAGCCTTAGCCCTGTGGGTTTGTGCTCGAAAGTAGTTCGAGCAGTGGCAGGGTGCTAGCCTGAAAGTTTAAATAATTATTGCGGGTACCTCCTCATGTATGGGGAGAGGTTATGGCTGGGGGCGTGCCTGAAGGAGCGCCAGTGGAAGGCACGTGATGTGGATTGGGGCAAGCACCTTTAAGTGAAGTATTGTTGTTTTTAATAAAGTTTAACTTCATTTAATTTAAATTAATAAATGCGGGCTGCGGCCTTTTTTCACCCATTCCTGTGTCTGTGTCTTTCTTATTATGTATTAAAATGCCTAGATGTGTGGTCATTGGCTGGCTGTTTGGAACAGTAAATCTGTTTATGTTTTCTCTCTTATATTTTGCAGCTGTGGCTCCCAACTTTCTTTCATTCAGAGTAAGGCAAAGAACAGCAGAATAAGACAGCGTATTCAGTTGATTGTGAAATATTAAACATGGCTCCCACTGCAATTTCTCCTCTGCTACTAACAATTTTTACTCTATACAGCTGTACCACCTATACCACTTAAAGTTACTAGTATGCTATAATCAATTCAGGGCATTAGTAATGCAGCCATTAGTATACATTTTAAATACTGTATTAAAAATGCAAAAGAATTGTGTAAGCCTGAACACCCCAAATGTGTTAAAGTAATTTTCAGTCAGAATCCTGAGCAACCTTTAAAGTGTTCTTTTTATCCCAGCAGGTTCAACTTCACCCCAGGGATTCCAATTAAGCTTTCAACTCTTTGAAATTCTGAAAAAAATATGTACTGGGATTTAACCTTTTCTGGCTCAGAATAGCAAGTATTGTCTTCACTTCACATCTAAATATTAAATCAAAATAACTGTTGAGGATTGTGGATATATGTTAAATGTATTATTTGTACATATACAACCAAGCAGCTTGCAAATATGTGTATTGTGGCATTTTTACTTAATTTGCATTATTTTAGTTTTTATTTATAGTCTGTGTGCTTGCCAGTGTTTCCACACATTTACAAGAAAGTTGAAAAAAATAAAAATTTCACAGCATATTGTTTAGTGTATTCCCTATAGAAAGAAAATTAAAAGGTGCACTAAATTATATGGTGTTGAACAGAGATAACATGGATACATTAAAAAGCTAAAAGTTGAAATCAAGGTTGGCAAACTGACATAGCCTGGGCAAACACATTGGCCCCTATTTAAGAAAGGTCTTGTGAACCTGATCCGACACTGCGGATCAGGTCCGCAAGACCTTGCTGAATCCAACGCTGCCCCCTGCAGACTCGCGGCCGCCAGCAGGGAGGTGTCAATCAACCTGATCGTACTTGATCGGGTTGATTTCCGGCGATGTCTTTGTGACCGCTGCTTCATAACTGCTGTTTCTGGCGAGTCTTCAGACTCGCCAGAAACACGGGCCGTCAAGCTCCTTTCGGAGCTTGATAGATAGGCCCCATTGTCACTCGCTAGCTCTTTTAAATTAGGCTTGTGGAACACAACTGCTGAGATTGTTTTCAAATAACTTATGTATTTATATAAATTTATGTTTTTGTAAGCAGAGATTTAGAGAAAGAAATATATAGTTGTAAATACCTTCTATATAAACCTCAACTGAATTAATATACATCAAAGGTGAAATAAAGCCAAAACAATTTAACATGTTATGCACAAAACAAATTATAATATACAGTATATACACCAAAGAGGAAAGGTTAAGTATTGTCAGAGTAGGATTAATGCTCAAGTGGAGAACAGTAATATTGCAGGATCAAATAACACAGAGCTTGCTAGGAGACAGGCAATTACTATTTGTTATAGCAGCTGCACAGCACAGAGGTTGCAAAGGTTGTATGACAATATAGCAATTGCAGGATATGATTACAAACAGACAGCAAGTAATGCCTTTAGTAGAACTTCTGTAAATAGCGGATATAGGAGACGAACAGCTGATAAGCTGTGAGCACAGGCAAATGAGCGAGACACAATCCGGAGTAAAACAAGTAAGAATATTACCTTGAGAGTTGCACAAACACTTTAGAGAACAAGTAGTACTTGCACTGAGATACTTCCAGCATGCGAGAAGCATCCGAAGTTTGAGGAGAGGATTCACAAGCAATGAGGAATGGTGCAGCTGCTATTTATTGATTGGAGGGGTGGTGTGCAAAAGGTAAGATGAATCCAGGTTAAAGGGTTAGAGGAATAGTGGATGTTAAAGGGACAGAGGAAAATATATGACGCGGATTGATTTTGAGCTTTTGTGTTGGTCAATGCCACTATTGGAGGTTTCAAAGCAAGTTATGCTCAATAAAGCTTTCAATGTGAACACATTGTCATTCCTTGATCAGCCCGAAGAAACAGTGTTTATGTGTTTGATACAATAAACACTATTTTTATTCAAACACTTTTGCACACTTATTGGTTTTGGCATTTATGCAGTTAAATTAACTGGCATTACGGCAGAGCTAGCCAGCCAAGGAGATGGCTTCCTTTTGACCAAGCTCCTTCGCCCTATCTGTTTGGAACAGCCATAGGCAATAGCCAAAATCTATTTGGAGACCCAAAGAACTCAGGATGTGTCTGTAACATCGCTGAGACAACCCGGAACTACCTCCTGAGAACGGGACAAGGGACTAGCACGAGTGACATTTCTCCTTATCATATCACCGGCCTCCACGCTCGACCGCACCTACAGCATGGGAGAAACAGTTCCCTAACTCACAAGTCCCATTAAAGCTCCTCAGCTCCTACAGACAAGGTGCAACTGACATAACCGCAAACACAATCTGATAGCCGGAAAGCTGGATCGCAGCAAAGTGCGTCACAACTCTCTTGGTGCAGGTCAAAGCTTACCCACATACCCAAACACACAGCCAGCTTTACTCACGGTTGATCTGAACAACTCATCCTGGTAAGCCTGTGGGCAGATGCACTTCTGACCGCTGTTACCATACTGATTTATGATACTCACCTGCACCACAGACCCCATGCCGACATTAGTCTCTAAAGGCCTTATATAGAAGCTTCCTGAGCAGGGAATCACTGCACCTCCTTTTACACAGGGAAAGCAATAGCCAGTGCCACATACAAGTAGTTATTTCTTCCCAGCAACATCTCCCCTGATAAAATAAGGGGCTCATTTCAGAAAAAGTTTACTTATGCAAAATAGATACTTTCATAACACTTGCTACTCATTAAGAAGTGACTTTTTTCAACTCTCACAATGTCTCCAAAAAAACTTGCTAAACCGGGCAGAAGTTCAGGCAACTGAAAACCCAAAATCCCTCTGTGAACAGTTTCTTCAAGAATCGAGACTCCAGACCCTCTGTAACAACAGACCCCACACCTGCAGAGAATGCAACTCCTCCAAGCAAATCAGATTCTGAATCTGAACAAACCTCTGGAACCATTACTATACCTACAGCCCTTTTCGACACAATCCCTTCAAAAAAGGACTTCTCCTCTTAATATCTCAAGTTAAACAATGCTTAAGGGATGAGATCTCTGATCTCAAAAAAGACATCTCAGAAATAGGCCACAGAGTTAAATCTCTAGAAAGTAATCAAGACGCCCAAGCGACAGCCCTATCAAGCTTGCACAGCTTTATTCAGAAGCAAGATTCCACAATTGCCGAAAATAGAAGCAGGCACCATAACATCAGGCTGCGGGGGAATTCCTGAAACCATATCTCCTTCGGATCTGGAACAATATCTACAGGGTTTTTTGGTGCTTTGAAGAAAGAAGACAACCCATCTAAAACAGAAATTGATCGGGCCCATAGGGCCTTACGTCCTAAACCACCAGATGGCCAACCTCCAAGGGACGTCATTGTCCGGATCACAAACTTCCAAGCGACGGAAGAATTGATGAAAATGGCGAGAGAGCAACAGCCTATCTATTATAAAAATTTGAACATCCAGTTGTTCGCCAACCTATCTCAAAGGACACTTTCAAAGAGAAGAGATCTTAAACCCATCACGCTGCTCCTCAGAAAAATGAATATCCTCTACAGATGGGGGTTTCCTTTTCATTTGCTAATCCTATGGAGAAGCAAGCGGATCATGTGATATTCAGCAAAAGATATCCCAAGGATCTGTAAAGAGCTCAATATCCAGTCACCCCCAATGGAAGAGCACACTACTCATTTGAAGACTCTACTCACCGCAGATGGCCCTGCCCCCCCTACCTCAGAGAAGAGAATGGAAACAAGTGCAACACAAGAGGTCACAATGCTCACCATCTTCTCCCCAACCCTTTTCAGAAGAGAAGGGATGATGGCTAAGTAACTTTATGTGTATTATCTAATAGTTTCCATCATATAATAGAAATCTGAGGCTTGAAAGTTGTCCTCTTCCATGTTTCTTCTCCTGGATATGACCAGGGAATAACTTAAATGATATCTGGTATTTTAATCCGGCTCATTTATTACTACTCTTCCTCTAACAGGTTTTGTTATAATTCTACCTATAATATTTCCACTTTAGGCCACAGCTCGGCTAGTGCCCACACTTGAGGCCTCTAATGTTAAAAGCTATGTATTAATCTTTGTTCTCAAACAGTTGGGAGATTATCTCCTTCAAGTTAGATAAAATGCTTTGTATGTATAGATTTAAATATACAATTTTTGTTGTTTACCAGTTTTTCTTAATTGTTTATTTCTTTGCTGTTAATTGTATCCCCATTATGTACTCTCTACCCATTGCTACCAAGCTCACAACTCACTGTCAGTCACCTTGTGCGCAACACCCCTCACTCTCACATAATGTGTAAACAATCACTGCAAGATATCACCATCTTCACACAAAATACCAAAGGTTTGAATTGCCCAAATAAATGGAGAATGGCTATACTATACCTACAAAAAAGAGGGGGTCACATTTTAATGCTCTAAGAAACCCATTTTAAATCAAATAATATTCCTAAATATTTCTATCACTATCCCCAACATTTTCATAGCACCAATCCACATAAAAAGATCAATGGAGTCAGTATCTTGATTCATAAATCCATTCCCTTTACTAAAATTCATACTGCCATGGATAAAGAAGGGAGATTTCTGTGTGTACGTGGTCTCCTATATGGAAAGCCAGTGACTCTGGTAAATCTGTACGCCCCTAATAAATTTCAGGAAAGTTTTCTCTCTTCAATTTGCAACACAGTCATGAAGGAGGCCAAAGGATCCTTGATAATGGCTGGAGACTTAAATGTCCCCTTAAATCCGCTAATAGATTGCACCAACCCGATACCAGAGCTAAAAAACCCCATCTCCAAAACATTTGGCAACAGTTCAAACTTCTTGGTCTACACGATGCCTGGAGGTACTTAAACCCCCAAAAATCTGATTTCACATTCTTCTCACACCCAAAACGCAACTACTCTTGACTAGACTACATTCTAGTAGATCACCTAGTTCTATCCCAAATACAGCAATCAAACATGAAACACACTTCATGGTCAGACCATTCCTTATTCACGTGCACCATTTGATGGCCCTCTGCCCCTTTTAAACCATTCCATTGGAGACTGGAGGAATCTATGTTGTCAGATAAAGCACACATCAAACTGTTCACTGAACATACTTCACCATGAACGACACACCAGACCTTGACATAACCATTCTCTGGGAGGCACATAAAAGCACATTAAGAGGCAAATTCATAAAAGCTAAAGCACAATTCACAAAAAAAATAGAGAAGACAGAGAAAAAATAGCTAAAGAAATTGCTGAATTAGACTATGCTCATAAGCTTCACCCAGCCGACTCCACAATTTTAGATCTCCTCTCCGAAAAAAGAGATAAGATGAATAAATTGCCACAAATGAGATCCCGAAAGCAATTACTTCACCGCCAACAAAACTTTTATAGGGAAGGAAATAAGTCAGTGAAGCTCTTGGCAAAAGCCTTAAAAAACAACAACAAAAAACCTACATACACTCAATTAATTCTCCCAACGGTAACCAAATTGAAGATACTAAAGTTATAGCAGACGAATTTAAGTAATTTTACCATAAACTTTACAACTTTTTCCCAGATAGAAACCACCATACCCACTTACAAGCATGTCAAAAATACCTAGATAATATTCCAATCCCACAACTCCCACAATTCACGACAGACCAACACAAATTCTTAGATCCACCTATCCTATCCTCAGAAGTCCAAGCGGCGATAAAACAACCTAAGCAGAACAAAGTCCCAGGGCCAGACGGCTTCTCAGGAATTTACTACAAGACATTTGCTAAGCCTCTTATTCCTTATCTAACGACTTTATTTAATTCCATTTCAGATAACCTACCCTTTCCTGATACCATGTTACAAGCCAATAACTCTGTGCTAGCAAAACCGGGTAAGCCTCCCAACACCCCTGCGAATTTCAGACCAATATCCCTACTAAATGTGGACTTAAAACTATACGCCAAGATTATCGCCAACTGCCTTAATCAAATCCTGCCCCTAATTATACATCAAGACCAAGTCAGTTTTGTCCCCCATAGAGAGGCGAAAGATAACACGGTCAAAATTTTTAATCTCCTTGAACACATATCCCTAACCCAGACACCTGCTATTTTTCTCTCTGACGCAGAAAAGGCCTTTGACCGACCTGACTGGACTTACCTTCTTGCAACGTTTCTGCTTCCCTATTTCCTTTATTCAAAGAATACTTGCTTTGTATACTAAGCCAACCGCTCAGATTAAGATCAATGGAACTCTCTCGGACTCCTTCGAGATAAGGAATGGCTCCAGACAAGGATGTCCCCTTTCCCCTTTACTTTTTATCCTATCCCTTGAACCACTAGCCACCAAAATGAGGCTGAATCAACATATACATGGGATTGACATTGGCAACCAAACACATAAACTTGCTATCTTCGCGGATGACTTACTAATAACAATGACTGACCCACTCAACTCCCTCCAGATAGCCCTGTCTGAAATTTCACGTTTTGGATGCGTATCCAATTTCTCGGTCAACATGACTAAATCAGAATATTTACCCATAAACCTACCACAAACTACCCTAGACAAATTGAAGTCAATCTGCACCCTTAGACCTCAAACTAAATATTTTAAATATCTTGGTATATATTTGACTCCTGACAAAGATAACTTATGCAAATATAACTATAAAAACCTAATCTCAGAATTTCAAACCTTAACCTCCTCCTGGCTACCGAAAATCATTTCGTGGCTAGGTAGGATCCAAGTGGTCAAAATGACCCTGCTACCAAAATCTCTTTATGTCCTTCAGACGGTCCCAATCCCAGGTATCCTTAGAGATCTAGACACACTACAAAAGATAATAAATTACTATATTTGGCGACGAAGACCCCCACGCATCAATAAAAACACCCTTTACAAGGAGGGTGGAGGGTGGACTGGGAGTTCCGCATCTTTGCTCCTACAAAATAGCTATCTCTCTACAAAGAATATCTGAATGGTGTAAATTTGAGGGACAAAATTCAAAAAGATGGATTCAAATTGAATCTAACATGTCAATATCCCACAATTTAAGTAGATTAAGCTGGAACCCGACTTTTTTTAATAATCACTCTGTTTCATCCTCCACTATAACTAACAAAATGTGGTCAGATTGGAGATTAATACGCAAATCATATAATACAATTTCCACTAAATACTCTCCTCACCACAATCCTATTTAATTCAGAGTTTAATCCCCCCCCCCCCCCTAAATTTTGATAATACAAACCCTCGAGAGCTCCTGGACTTACTCCCAATAAATTTATTAACAGAAGGTGGTAATATTAAACTTAAAAGGCAGCTTGAACCCTTGGAACACCCCTTCCTCTCATCTTGGTTCAGATTCCATCAAACTAGACACTACATAATGATGCATAGACATAAAAAAGACCTTTTGAGACCCCTCACGTATTTGGGTGATTGTATCAGCCAATAGGATTTTTTCTACCTTAATTCCGATTAGCTGATAGAATTCTATCAGCCAATCGGAATCTAAGGAACGCCATCTTGGATGACGTCACTTAAAGGTACCTTCATTCAGTAAGAAGACTCCAGATGAAGAGGATGCTCCGAATCGGATGTCTTGAAGATGGACCCGCTTCACGTCGGATGGATGAAGATAAAAGATGCCATCTGGATGAAGACTTCTGCCCGTCTGGAGGACCACTTCACCCGGCTTGTATGAAGACTTCTTCCGGTAAGTGGATCTTCAGGGGGTTAGTGTTAGGTTTTTTTAAGGGTATATTAGGTGGGTTTTATTTTTAGGTTAGGGTTTGGGCCTGCAAAAGAGCTAACTGCCCTTTTAAGGGCAATGCCCATCCAAATGCCCTTTTCAGGGCATTGGGGAGCTTAGTTTTTTTTAGATAGTATTTTATTTGGGGGTATGGTTGTGTGGGTGGTGGATATTACTGTTGGGGGGGTTGTTTGTATTTTTTTTTACAGGTAAAAGAGCTGATTACTTTGGAGCAATACCCCGCAAAAGGCCCTTTTAAGGGCTATTGGTAGTTTAGTTTGGGCTAGGGTTTTTTTTATTTTGGCCGGGGCTTTTTTATTTTGATAGGGCTATTAGATTAGGTGTAATTAGTTTAAATATCTGTAATTTGTTTATTATTTTCTGTAATTTAGTGTTTGTTTTTTGTACTTTGGCTAATTTAATTTAATTTATTTAATTGTATTTAATTTAGTTAATTTATTTAATTATAGTGTAGTGTTAGGTGTTAGTGTAACTTAGGTTAAGTTTTATTTTACAGATACTTTTGTATTTATGTTAGCTAGGTAGTTATTAAATAGCTAGTTAAAATAAATACAAACTTGCCTGTAAAATAAAAAATAAACCCTAAGATAGATACAATGTAACTAATAGGGTTTATTTTATAGGTAAGTATTTAGTTTAAATAGGAATAATTTAGTTAATTATAGTAATTTTATTTAGATTTATTTTAATTATATTTAAGGGTGTTAGGGTTAGACTTAGATTTAGGGGTTAATACATTTAGTATAGTGGCGGCGACGTTGGGGGCGGCAGATTAGGGGTTAATAAATGTAGGTAGGTGGCGGCGATGTTAGGGGTGGCAGATTAGGGGTTAATAAATATAATGTAGGTGTGGCGATGTTGGGGGCAGCAGATAAGGGGTTCATAAATATAATGTAGGTGGCGGCGGTGTCCGGAGCGGCAGATTAGGGGTTAAAATTTTTATTGTAGTGTTTGCGATGTGGGAGGGCCTCATTTTAGGGGTTAATAGGTAGTTTATGGGTGTTAGTGTACTTTTTAGCACTTTAGTTATGAGTTTTATGCTACGGCGTTGTACCATAAAACTCTTAACTACTGACTATTGAATGTGTTAAGACTCTTGGAGGTAGAGGGTGTACCGCTCACTTTTTGGCCTCCCAGGACAGACTCGTAATATCAGCGCTATGGAAGTCCCATAGAAAAAAGACTTTACAAAGTTTACGTAAGTCGTTTTGCGGTAAGGCCAAAGAAGTGTTCGGTAACCCTAAACCTTCAAGACTCGTAATACTAGCGGGCGTAAAAAAGCAGCGTTAGGATCTCTTAACACTGCTTTTTTACCCTAATGCACAACTCGTAATCTAGCCGCAAGTATGTTGTGTTCTTTGGTGATGACATGAAAACTTACTTTGGAGGAATCAGTCATTGTCTTCCATGCATTAATTAAAGAGAAAATTAGTCTGTGTTTGTTGTCCAACACACATATTTCTCTACATAGCCTGAAGTCATAAAAAACATCACAATAAAGATCTACAATTCTTTATACATATATAAAGAATGAACAGAAAATCTCAAGAGCCACTGTGAAGTCATCGGCATAAATTGTAGACAATTACTGTCACACAGCAGACCAAAATGGATATCACTCTTACAGTATGTTACTACAGATGTTTCTTGGTGTGAATTTTTTTTTTCTGTCTTAGTCCAATCCACCATTCAAATTGAAGAAATTATTTTAAAATGACGTGCATTCCTTAATGTCAATGTTCTATACAAAAATCCAAACTAAAAATAAATAAATAGTTTTGTCAGATGTTGCAACATAGAATTGATACAGCCTTTGTATACAGTGTGTTTTTGATATTTGCAGAAATGGACAGTTTTTCTGCATGACTCTTTTCATTGGGTTACTTTAACTGATACCCTTTCATTTCATTATATTGATTATCCCAAAATACAGTGTCCTTGAAAGATTGAGATATGATGGTGGATGATGCAAAATATTTGTGACAAATTCTGAGCACTTTTGTTGAAAGTGCTCAAACAGATGACTTAATGCCACTTAAAGACAAGTGGGTGAAATACTTTAAAAAGTGATGCAATGCAGACGACTA
>NC_069504.1:583369040-583391540 GCF_027579735.1 Bombina bombina
ACTAAGCTAACACCTGTTTAACTTTTAGCTATTTTCATTCTAGACTTACATTTTCCAAATTTTCGATCATCTGAGCATGTTGTTAAAATGCCGACAGTAGCCTGAACAGCACGAACAGCGTAACAAATCAATAACTATATGCTTAAATATTTATGGAAACTAGATACAAGTCTGTGACATTTTATATATACAATTAAACGCTCCTAGAATGATTTTGTTAAGGAAGTGAATGATTAATGTTAAAGAGACAGTCTACACCAGAATATTTATTGCTTTAAAAGATAGATAATCCCTTTATTATTACCCATTCCCTAGTTTTGCATAAACAACACAGTTATATGAATACACCTTTTACCTCTGTGATTATCTTGTATCTAAACCTCTGCAAACTGCCCCCTTATTTCAGTTATTTTGACAGACTTGCATTTTAGCTAATCAGTGCTGGCTCATAGGAACTCCACGTGCATGAGCACAGTGTTATCTATATGAAACACATGAACTAACACCCTCTAGTGGTGAAAAACTGTCAAAATGTCCTCAGCTAAGAGGCGGCCTTCAATGGCTTAGAAATTAGCATATGAACCTCCTAGATTTAGCTTTCAACTAAGAATACCAAAAGAACAAAGCAAAATTGGTGATAGAAGTAAATTGGAAAATTGTTTAAAATGACATGCCCTATCTGAATAATGAAAGTTTGTTTTGGACTAGACTGTCCCTTTAATGCTGTTTTAAATAACAGTGATGGTCAACTTCCTAACACGTGGAGACCATAGATTAATATTTTAGAAGCCTTTAGGGCCACATATAAATGTGTTGCTATTAGCCACACAAATAATAACATATTTACCAACAATGTCCAGAGGAAGCGAGCCAGATTAAGTTTCAGAGTAACGTCTATCTGCTACTCTCCCATTCAAAGGGCTATTGAGTTGTGGCCATCTTGTTTGCCCCCTCAGCTAGAAGTCCCCAAAGCACACATTTTAACTTAGTTCCCCTTTTTCCCGGAACCACAAAACCTATGACAAACATCACTAGCTCAGCTTTTTCCTTGGGGCACCAAAAACGAGTGCAGGGGACTGCATGTGGCCCATGGTTCGCCAGTTGGCCATCCCCTTTATCAAACTTATTTTGGCTTCCCTATAACCCAAAAGCAAGCAATAATTGTGGGCACTGGATATCACACTTAGTACTCTCACTATCATTAAATGTAACTGTACTGAGAACAGAAATGATACTATCATTGTAAGATTAGTGTGTGTTAAACTAGATAGCTAGCTTGATCTAATCCTTATCATATGCTTAAAGAGACAGTGTACCCTACATTTTTCTGCACTTTCATTTGCTCCCTATGATACATTTTACATACTGGAGTGTATTAAATTGTTTACAAATAACGCCTTTTAACTTTATTTCAACATTTGAAATATCTGATTTTGCCTGTGGTATCACTACCTATACTGAAAGTTTCTATACATCACTATTGGCTATAGAAAAGCTGTGTAAGCATAGCCAGCAGAAGAAACTACACCCATATTGGGGGTTAGGAAAGTAATACAATGTTAACTTTCAATAGTTCTCTCTAAGGGCCTGATATTAAAAACCTTGCCAGCATTGATAGAAATCAGACCTTGTATTGTAAAGTAGGAGTCTCTTTTTCTCATAAAGAACACTACATAGCAACATAAACATGTAAAATTTGTGTTTATAAAAAAATTTAAGGGCCTCGCCTTATTGACGAGACTTAGAATATCTTGCCTGAGCAACGAGGTTTTGAATATCAGGTCCTAAATATTGGGCTTTGGAATAAGATAGAGATAATATAAAGAAGCTTGTGTGTGCACAGAAAGTGATAAAACAAAGAGATCATATTTCCCCGGAAGCTCAACCCATTTTAATGGGTTGTGGTTTCAAATAATAATTAACAGATATTTTATGAACAAATATAAACCTAAAGCGCTATTTCTCATACATTTTATACTCTGTAGCTGGTATAACAAGTCATTAGAAACACATTAAGAGGGAAACTGTTTTACAGTATACTGTCCTTTTAAAGGGATATGAAATACAAACGTTTTCTTTCATGGGTTTCATATCCCTTTAGCTGATACACTTATGCAGGCACATTGTATTTTGATAACACTCCTTGGATAGAGAAGACATATGTACATTGTTAGAATTGCCAGATGATTATGCTATATTTTTGGTTGGTTTATAGCAGTTTACTTTTTGCTTAAAGGGACATTATACCAGACTTTTGTTTTAATGCATATTAGCTGGGGGGGGGGGGGACTGGAGCCCTGCTTTGCTCTGTAGACCTTAGAAGTGTGCTTATGCCTTTGAGCGAAAGCTGCATAGAACGATAGGCTCCAGGGATGTGCATTTTATCAGATTTCTTTGAAACCTCTCTGTTGTCAAGCTGAGTCTGCATAAAGATAAGAACAAAAGATAAAATGGAAAACAAAATTGCTACAAAATTTTAAACATATCTCAAGATATAATGATGTTGGAAATTTTATTAGTGATCAGACAGAAATGCACCATTAATTAGCAGACTCAGAACATTTTGCACACTTCATGGTATAATCTAGAGAGTTTTGTAGACACCCCACTGACTGATCAACACACATCGCTCTCAGACTTGCAGCAATATCAGAAAAGATTTCCTTAAAGGGACAGTATACACTCATTTTCATATAACTGCATGTAATAGACACTACTATAAAGAATAAGATGCACAGATACTGATATAAAAATCCAGTATAAAACTGTTTAAAAACTTACTTAGAAGCTCTTAGTTTAGCTCTGTTGAAAAGGTAGCTGGAAAGCCCACTGAAAGTGGGAAATAAGACCCTCCCCCTTCTTTTGCATATGAAAAGACCCTTTACACAAACAGGAGCAAGCTGGAGAAGGTAGCTGACGGTATTCACATAAAACTTTGGGGCTTGGTTAGGAGTCTGAAAATCAGAGCAATGTTATTTAAAAATAAGCAAAACTATACATTTTTTTAAAAGAAAAAACTTTATGGGCTATATAAATAGATCATCTACAAAACATTTATGCAAAGAAAAAATGAGTGTATAATGTCCCTTTAAGGTTACAGAAATCATAACAGTGAAAAGCAATACATTTGTTTGACTTTTTAGTTTGTTTCCCATTTCATTAGGCCAGTAGCGTAGCCCTAAGCACTGGGGAATCTTCTTCTTCCCCAAAGCCTCCGCCACAGCAATTTTAGCTTCTACGTGCCCTGATATATTTCTCATAGTTGACAGCTAGAGAGGGACATATGTGGCGCGATCCGATATGCAGCGTAGTTTGCGGCGCAAGCGAGGGAACCCCGCCGCCCGTAGTTTCAGCTCGCAACTCGAGCTATCTTATATACGGCGCCGTCAGATGCTAAAGTGCCGTAAGTCTGACAAACCAGCGATGTCCAGAAATCTGCGTAAGTACAAATTTATGGAGTCGCCAGTGACTTACGGCACTTTAGAAACTGCCGGCGCCTACAAAACCTGACTAAATTATTAAATCTCCCATACTGTCTAACACGCCTCCTTAACATAACCCGACAAGTCTAACCCTCTATCCGCTCTCCCCCCTCACTATCTAACAATTAAAAATGTATTAACCCCTAAACCGCCGCTCCCGGACCCTGCCGCCACCTAATAAAGTTATTAACCCCTAAACCGCCGCTCCCGGACCCCGCCGACACCTACAATAAAAGTATAACCCCCTAATGTGAGCTCCTACCCCGCCGCCATCTACCTTACCTACCCCCTAAAGTGAGCCCCTACACCGCCGCCATCTATTTTAAAATTATTAACCCCTAATTTAATCCCCCTACACCGCCGCCACCTATATTAAATTATTTAACCCCTAATCTAATCCCCCTACACCGCCGCCAGCTATATTAAATTAATTAACCCCTAATCTAATCCCCCTACACCGCCGCCATCTATATTAAATTAATTAACCCCTAATCTAATCCCCCTACACCGCCGCCAGCTATATTAAATTAATTAACCCCTAATCTAATCCCCCTACCCCGCCGCCAGCTATATTAAACTATTTAACCCCTAAAATACTAAACTATCCCTACCACTAAACCTAAGTATAACCCTACAAATAGCCCTGAAAAGGGCTTTTTGCGTGGCATTACCCCAAAGTAAACTGCTCTATTGCCAGCCCTTAAAAGGGCTTTTTGCGGGGCATGCCCCAAAGTAATCAGCTCTTTTACCAGCCCTTAAAAGGGCTTTTGGTGGGGCTTTGTCACAAAGTAAACAGCTCTTTTGCATCTAATCTAAATCCCCCTACACCGCCGCCACCTATAATAAATGTATTAACACCTAATCTAATCCCCCTACACCGCCACCAGCTATATTAACTATATTAACCCTAATTATATTAGGGTTAATATAGTTAATATAGTTTTTATATTATATATATTAACTATATTAACCCTAATTATATCGTTATTATATTATATATATATTAAGTATAATAACCCTATCTAACTCTAACATCCCTAACTAAACTCTTATTAAAATAAATCTAATATTAATATTATTAATTAAAATATTACTATTTAAATCTAAATACTTACCTATAAAATAAACCCTAAGATAGCTACAATGTATTTAATAATTAAATAGTTAATAGCTACCTAGTTAAAATAATTACCAATTTACCTGTAAAATAAATCCTAACCTAAGTTACAAATACACCTACACTATCAATAAATTAAATAAACTACAAATATCTAAACTAAAATACAATTAAATAAACTAAACTAAATTACAAAAAAAACCCCACTAAATTACAAAAAATAAAAAAGCTAATTACACCTATTCTAAGCCCCCTAATAAAATAATAAAGCCCCCCAAAATAAAAAAAATTCCCTACCCTATTCTAAATTTAAAAAGTTAGCTCTTTTACCTTACCAGGGCCTTTTGCGGGGCATGCCCCAAAGAAAACTGCTCTTTTGCCTGAAAAAAAAAAACACAATACCACCCCCCAACATTACAACCCACCACCCACATACCCCTACTCTAACCCAAACCCCCCTTAAATAAAGCTAACACTACCCCTCTGAAGATCTCCCTACCTTGTATTCACCCAGCCGGGCAGAACTCTTCATCCGATCCGGGCGATGTCTTCAATCAAGCGGCAAAGAAGTCTTCTTCCATCGGGGCGATGTCTTCAAGCAAGCGGCAGAGAGTCTTCTTCCATCCGGTGATGTCTTCAAGCAAAGCGGCATCTTTAATCTTCTTTCTTTGCTCCTCCGCCGCGGAGCATCCATCCAGCACGACGACTTCCCGACGAATGATGTTCCTTTAAATGACGTCATCCAAGATGGCATCCGTCGAATTCCGATTGGCTGATAGGATTCTATCAGCCAATCGGAATTAAGGTAGAAAAATCTAATTGGCTGATTGAATCAGCCAATCAGATTCAAGTTTAATCTAATTGGCTGAACCAATCAGCCGATTGTAAAGGTTAGGATTTATTTTACAGGTAAATTGGTAATTATTTTAACTAGATAGCTATTAACTATTTAATAGCTATTGTACCTAGTTAAAATAAATACCAAGTTACCTGTAAAATAAATATAAACCCTAAAATAGCTACAATGTAATTATTAATTACATTGTAGCTATCTTAGTGTTTATTTTATAGGTAAGTATTTAGATTGAAATAGGAATATTTTAATTAATAATATTAATATTAATTAGATTTATTTTAATAAGAATTTAGTTAGGGATGTTAGAGTTAGATAGGGTTATTATACTTAATATATATATAATAACTATATTAACTATATTAACCCTAATATAATTAGGGTTAATATAGTTAATATAGGTGGCGGCGGTGTAGGGGGATTATATTAGGGGTTAATGTGTTTAATATAGGCGGCGGCAGTGTAGGGGGATTAGATTAGGGGTTAATACATTTATTATAGGTGGCGGCGGTGTAGGGGGATTTAGATTGTATTCAAAAGAGCAGTTTACTTTGTGACAAAGCGCCACTAAAAGCCCTTTTAAGGGCTGGTAAAAGAGCTGAATTCTTTGGGGCATGCCCCGCAAAAAGCCCTTTTAAGGGCTGGCAATAGAGCAGTTTACTTTGGGGTAATGTCACGCAAAAAGCCCTTTTCAGGACTATTTGTAGGGTTAGACTTAGGTTTAGTGGTAGGGATAGTTTAGTAATTTAGGGGTTAAATAATTTAATATAGCTGGCGGCGGGGTAGGGGGATTAGATTAGGGGTTAATTAATTTAATATAGCTGGCGGCGGTGTAGGGGGATTAGATTAGGGGTTAATTAATTTAATATAGCTGGCGGCGGTGTAGGGGGATTAGATTAGGGGTTAATTAATTTAATATAGCTGGCGGCGGTGTAGGGGGATTAGATTAGGGGTTAATTAATTTAATATAGCTGGCAGCGGTGTAGGGGGATTAAATTAGGGGTTAATTAATTTAATATAGCTGGCGGCGGTGTAGGGGGATTAAATTAGGGGTTAATAATTTTAAAATAGATGGCGGCGGTGTAAGGGGCTCACTTTAGGGGGTAGTTTAATGAGGTTGGCGGCGGGGTAGGAGCTCACATTAGGGGGTTATACTTTTATTGTAGGTGGCGGCGGGGTCCGGGAGCGGCGGTTTAGGGGTTAATAACTTTATTAGGGATTGCGGCGGGGGATCGCGGTTGACAGGTAGATAGACATTGCGCATGTGTTAGGTGTTAGGTTTTATTTAGCAGATCGCGGTTGACAGCTAGATAGACATTGCGCATGCGTTAGGTGTTAGGTTTATTTTGTAGCTAGTTTAGGGAGTTACGGGGCTCCAATAGACAGCGTAAGGCTTACTACGGCTGCTTTTTGTAGCGAGGTGAAAATGGAGTAAGATTTCTCCATTTTCGCCATGTAAGTCCTTACGCTGTATATTGGATACCAAACTGCGCTGGTTTGGTATACCTGTCTATGGCCCAAAAACTACGGCCGAAGGCAGAAATATACGAGCGTAACTTCTAGGTTACGCCGTATATAGGATACCAAACCAGCGCAAAATTCAGCGTCGCCGGCATTTGCGGGCGACGCTGCATATCGGATCGGGCCCATGGATGGGGTTATGCTCCCTTAGTAGATAACAAAGGATCATTGTTTGATAATAAAATTAATAATAATAATACATTTGGGGAACACAGGGATTGGAAGGCACCATACCATATAATTACCCCTAAAAATTTGCTTCTACCCCAATTCTGCTGCCCTGGGCACAGGCCTAGTTGAAATAAGACAACATTTTTCCTGGTTGCATCCTGTGTTATGTAAACAAATACGAGAAAACAAATGCCTATCTTATAGGAACATCAATTTTCTCTTGTAAAAGTATGAGTATGTAATAAACCTGCTTTCAGAATTCCAATCCTCAAGTACCACTAGCAGACAGCCACATTTAATTACTTTCCTTGTCTAAGCAAACATATACATTATAAGTAATAAGCCATTGTTCCATATCATCAGGGAAATCCTTAAAATCTGGTAAATTGGTTGTTCTAGAGAATTGGAGCCGAGAAACATAGGGGCCGATTTATGATGTCCCGAATGGGACCATATCGCCCTGTTTCCGCGCGAGCCTTCAGGCTCGCTGGAAACCGCAGTTAAGAAGCAGCGGTCTTAAGATCAATGCTCCTTAACTGTATCCGCCGCCTCTGAGTGGTGTACGTCAATCAACCCGATCCTATACGATCAGGTTGGTTGACACCCCAATAGCGGCCACGAATCTGGAGGGGGCGGCATTGCACAAGCAGCGTATTATGTCGGACAGACATTAGTAAATAGGCCCCATAGACTTAAAAGGACACAAAACACAACATTTTTTCATTCATTATTCAGACTGAGCATAAGATTTTAAAACAATTTTTAGATTTTTAGATTGGATGAGTCAATGACAAGATGCATATATTTACAACCACCAATCAGCAGCTAGCTCCTAATAGTGCATATCTGCAGAAAATTAGATAACAGAAATAAATTGGAAATTTGTTTAAAATTACATGCTCATGAAAGGAAAATGAGGGCAGATTGGTACTGGTACTGCTGATTTGATATCCTCTAGTTAGTGGTTTCCCTCAGCACATTTAAAACTTATATTACCTACTAAGAAAAACCTGTATCACAGGAAAGCCTTCAGTGGTATAACTGTACTGTAAAATCACTTTCCCCTTAATGTTTTCTCCAATGACTTGCTGCAGAGTATTACATTTATAGGAAAATGCTCCTTTAGGTTTTATTTAAATAAATGATTCTGTTAATTATAAACATCTAATTGTTCTTGAGAACATGCCCATATAAAGGGACTGAGCTTGCAGGAAGAGATGCCTTATGTGTGTGTGTATATGTATGTATGTATGTATATATATATATATATATATATATATATATATATATATATATATATATATATATATATATATATATATATATATATATATATATATATATATATATATATATATATACAGTATATATATACATATATATTAATAAAGGCAAGTTTTTAAGTAGTAAAATGTTCAATCTTCAAAGGCTAGAATAAACCTAAAGGTGCAATTTCCAATCCATTAAGGTAAATTAAACCCCTTTTTTTATTATTTTATTATTCAGAGAGTAGAAAAAAAAAAAGCAGACAAGTAGACTCAGGAGTGTGCACATATCTGGAGCAATATATGGCAGCAGTTTTGCAAGAATGTTTTTAACAAACACTGCTGCCATCTATTGTTCAAATGCATTTTTGTGAAACTGCTACTGTACAGCAAGGCTGTCCACGCATGTGCACAC
The DNA here is from genome assembly GCF_027579735.1 of Bombina bombina. Lineage (NCBI taxonomy): Eukaryota > Metazoa > Chordata > Amphibia > Anura > Bombinatoridae > Bombina > Bombina bombina. The sequence continues at coordinate 583,377,865 of NC_069504.1, forward strand.
TACGTAATAGACATGTGCATTTGTTTTTGGAAAAATAAAAATAAAAAAAATAATGAAAATGGTATTTTCAGTATTTGCTTTAACAAAAAAGAAAATGACAGAAAACGAAGAATGAAAATAAAAGCGCTTTATTTTCTATTACATTTTCAGTTAGTGTATGCTGTTTTTATGATGCAAGCAGGCATTATCCAATGATTGCAAACTATGAAGGAGCAGCAGAATAAATTGATAGTTTCTCTCGGCCTGTCAGTGAAAGCTTGTGACATTTTCTAGCCAACCAGCATTCTCAGGGGGAGGGAGGGAAGTAAAAGGGCGATTTTTATTGCAGTGCTCAGAGGCTCAGATCTGTGGAGGAATTGGAGGAGGCTATGGACACATCCGGTGGTTTTGTCACAGTAGCAATGCTGCTGGTACTTGTGCTGCTACTTTTTTAAAGTGGGTCAGTCACAAATAATTTTTGTGTAACACTGGCCAAAGGTCGTGACCCAAACAATTGAAACAGACTGCCAGTTGCACCACTATTGTTTTCAGCTGGTGGCTGTGATTCAACAAAGGAAGCCCGCTTTTTGAGTGGTGGGGTGCTGGTCCAAGCCAGTGAGTCAACACGCCATCCCTCTATGTCTTTCCCAGTACTGCTGGTGGTGGCAGTGGCAGAGGGTCCCACCATTACATGTGCTTTCATGGCTATGTCTGTATTGGGGGGCTGCCACTGATGTTCTTTTGGCTCCTGTGGTAGCTGGGGATGGAAAGGGTCTGTGACTGCACTTTGAGGGGACAGGGCCCTTCTTGGTGGAATTATTTCTCTGCATTTTTTTTTTTATTACAAAGAAATGGTTGCTGCCAGCACATTATATGTCAAGGTGTAGTGAAGGGAAATGTGCTTGATGTTTTTTTTTTTTTTACTTTTTGTCCGTTATTGAAAAATAAAGTTTTTTTGGGTTAAAAAGAGTTAGGGTTTTTTGAAGTACTATTAAGGTAGGAAAGGGTTAAAAAAGGAAACTTAAAAATAGACTCAGCTTCAGAACAAAGACTCAGTTAACAACTGGTTAATATAAAAAAGTACAATAAAACTTATATACAAAGAGGCCTATTTATCAAGCCGTCAACTATGCTGCATTCGCCGTCACCAATATGCTCGCCTAACATCGCGGCCGCGGACCTGAATACGATCTCCATATTTATAAAAAAACCCGGCAAAAAAGCAGCAGACTGTTGTTAACTAGCAGTCATCGATCTCACTGCTATTCAGCTTTTTACCAACTTTATTTATACCCTGTCACTAAACACCGTCACTATACTAAAATCTTTAACCCCTATCCCGCCACTCCCGGACCCAGCGGCAACTTTAATAAAGCTATTAACCCCTATCCCACCGCTCCCGGACCCCACCGCCACAGGGTCGGCTCCAGAAGGAATGAAATGGGGGGGGCTTTTTTTTCACGAGGGGGCACGCATTTACAAAGCATGTATGAGAGTCAAAATAAGGGCAGACCTACATATTCTGCAGGAAAGTGTAGCTTATGGCTGGCTTATCCCCCACTATTAACATTTGGAGAACATGTACTAAATCACTAGGTAAAAGAATGAAGTCTAAATCATATACACTGACACCTCTAGGACTGAGGAGGATACACACATACACTGACACCTCTAGGACTGAGGAGGATACACACATACACTGACACCTCTAGGACTGAGGATACACACATACACTGACACCTCTAGGACTGAGGATACACACATACACTGACACCTCTAGGACTGAGGATACACACATAAACTGACACCTCTAGGACTGAGGATACACACATACAGTGACACCTCTAGGACTGAGGATACACACATACACTGACACCTCTAGGACTGAGGATACACACATACACTGACACCTCTAGGACTGAGGATACACACATACACTGACACCTCTAGGACTGAGGATACACACATACACTGATACCTCTAGGACTGAGTATACACACATACACTGACACCTCTAGGACTGAGTATACACACATACAGTGACACCTCTAGGACTGAGGATACACACATACACTGACACCTCTAGGACTGAGTATACACACATACAGTGACACCTCTAGGACTGAGGATACACACATACACTGACACCTTTAGGACTGAGGATACACACATACACTGACACCTCTAGTACTGAGGATACACACATACACTGACAACTCAAGGACTGAGGATACACATACACTGACACCTCTAGGACTGAGGATACACACATACACTGACACCTCTAGGACTGAGGATACACACATACACTGACACCTCTAGGACTGTGGATACACACATAAACTGACACCTCTAGGACTGAGGATACACATATACACTGACACCTCTAGGACTGAGGATACACACATAAACTGACACCTCTAGTACTGAGGATACACACATACACTGACACCTCTAGGACTGAGGATACACACATACACTGAAACCTCTAGGACTGAGGATACACACATAAACTGACACCTCTAGGACTGTGGATACACACATAAACTGACACCTCTAGGACTGAGGATACACACATACACTGATACTTCTAGGACTGAGGATACACACATAAACTGACACCTCTAGTACTGAGGATACACACATACACTGAAACCTCTAGGACTGAGGATACACACATACACTGAAACCTCTAGGACTGAGGATACACACATACACTGACACCTCTAGGACTGAGGATACACACATAAACTGACACCTCTAGGACTGAGGATACACACATACACGGACACCTCTAGTACTGAGGATACACACATACACTGTCACCTCTAGGACTGAGGATACACACATACACTGTCACCTCTAGGACTGAGGATACACACATACACTGATACCTCTAGGACTGAGGATACACACATACACTGACACCTCTAGGACTGAGGATACACACATACACTGACACCTCTAGGACTGAGGATACACACATACACTGACACCTCTAGGACTGAGGATACACACATACACTGTCACCTCTAGGACTGAGGATACACACATACACTGATACCTCTAGGACTGAGGATACACACATACACTGACACCTCTAGGACTGAGGATACACACATACACTGACACCTCTAGGACTGAGGATACACACATACACTGACACCTCTAGGACTGAGGATAAACACATTGGTGGTGCAAGGATTTTTGGCTACACAGGCGAAGGTGCATTTTTACGCCCCCTCGCCCCAATCCCCCACCACAACACCATAACCCGACGAACAATTTTTAGTTTTGCCATTAAAAGGATGTCACTGTGTATGTGCCAGCAGGCCAAGTGATAAACTGTTGAATAGACATTTAAAATAGTATTAAAGGAATGCCAGAGGAGTATCTTAAAGGACAGAATGATTTAGACAGAACATACAATTTTAAACAACTTTCCAATTTACTTCTATTTAATTAGTTTCCTTCTCTTGTTATCCTTTGCTTTGATCAAGGTTTATCTATTTAAGCTCAGGAGCAGCAAAGCACCTAGGTTCTAGCTGCTGATTGGTGGCTTGATTTATATACTGATTGTTATTGGCTCACCTATGTGTTCAGTTAGAAAACAGTAGTGCATTGCTGCTCCTTCAACAAATGATAAACTGTATAGTTTTTTAAAATGGTATTCTCTATCTAAATTATGACATTTTTGGGTTTCATGTCCCTGTAATGAAGTAATATGTGCATACTTTAATAATCCGGATTTTGCACCTGGACAGTCATACATAACAATACAATAATAAAAGTGCATTGTATTTTCTCTCACAAATGCTTCCATATAATTATGTGATTACTTTAACCCCTGCAAAGAGATGATTAAAAAAAACAGAAGTCTAAGTACACCTCACTGGGCTCCAGGCCCAGGGCAAAGTCTGCCAGCCCCTATGTATATAACAGCCAATTCTAATAAAAAAGGCCAATATATTTAAATATATTTGGGTCGTGACTGAGTCTGTCTGTGTAAGTGACTGTTGTTTAATTAAATTTTATGGGGTTAATGCGGCTGCCAGCTGAGCCAGTGCACTCAAGGTCCTCCTCTGCTCTGCTCTGCTCTCTCTCAAGTTAACACTTCAGCTGCATGAGGGGGGTAATTGCCAATGCCACTTGACTTCAGTTGCCACTATTATAATTACTATCTGTCACAGTGCCGCACTGCCGCTGTTGGTCCTGACCCTGTCACACCGTCATATAAATCATGTGCACAGCCCCGGGCCACATGGCTAACACTTCTTATGGCCTCTATACTCTGACTACCGCCACCCTTAGAACCCGCCCTCCTACCACTTCACTTTAGACAGTACCGGTGTTCTCGATGTATTGGAGTTTTCAATAGAACACCGGTCTGGCCTGGGTGCTTCTTATGGCCTCTCCACCCTAACTGCCCCGGGCCCCCAGAGTCCCACCCGTCCCTGACCTTCATAACCTGCCCTCCTACCTCTTCAATGCAGACAGTACTGGTCTGGCCTGGGCATCATTCACGTGGCTCAGCCTCAGAGTCATTTGCACACAAAGTCTTGGTCAGTGTCACGCAGTGCCAGGCATCCAGCTCCCATATTCCCTCTCAGACTCCACCCTGTGCACAGATAGGCTTAGCGCAAGCAAGCTCCACGCCCACATATCTTCTAAATTGCAGCAAGGCACAGATTAACTCTGTGTGCACACTACAAGCAGCCGCCCCCCCTTGGAGCCGACCCTGCACCGCCACTAAATAAATGTATTAACCCCTATCCCGCCGCTCCCGGACCCCGCAAATAAAATAGGCAGCAATTAGAAGTCCAATTCGGCTCCCTAGATTAAACAGTGACTTTTAAAAAAAAATAATAATCACTTGAGCAAGACATCTTTGAACTCATATATCTCCTCACCTATGTTAAGCGGTGACCCCTGAAAGCATACAAACATACAAGCTAGAGAACACGCTGTGAGCAACTAAAAACAAGCATTAAGCTTGTAAACTTAAAATTATATATATTTTTATCAGAACATACATATCCACTGGGGACATACCACTACAGAAAGCTCACGAAAAGTGGCTGAATTACATTAACCACTTCAAGTGCACTCCTTTACAGATTGCAAAGTAATCCTATGTAATGCCTAATAACAGACAAAGTAAACCAGATAAGGCATCATCCTCCAGACCATTAAACCAGTACCTGAAACCTATCGAAACACCTTTAGACACAAGGAGAGGAGACATGGCTAACCACCAGAACAACACTACTGCAATCACTCACTGCCCAGAGGAGCAAGCACCCCAATATGTTACTAAAGATGATCTTCTCATTTTATCCTCCAAAGAGGACATTAAGGGGGTCCTGCAGGAGATGAGAAGTCTCTTTGGTGACCTTAAAAAAGATCTTAGTGCTCTTGACACCAGGGTTACAAAGGTAGAGCCATTGCAAACGAAGGCGACGGTTTCAATACAACATAACTCCAAAAAAATTCAAAACCATGCAGACAACCTATAGTTCCTCAATGACAAAATAGAGGATTTAGACAACAGGTGTCGCAGAAACAATTTGCGCATTCGTAAAGTGTCTGAGACCATACATCCCCCAGCCATAGAAGGTTACCTTCAGGCATTATTCAGGGTAATAAAGGGAAACTCAAAGGCACCAGATATACCTATGGAGAGGGAACATAGGGCAAAGGGCCAAAACTCCCTGCCTAAGCCTGCCGAGGGACATTATTATAAAGTTCCTTAACTACAAGGATAAAGAAAAGCTACTTCTAAACATCAGAGCTAAGCAGCCCATCTATCATGCAGGAGAAGAAATTCACCTCTTCATGGACCTTTCCCCATCCACTCTCCAAAAAATCATATTAAAACAATGCTCTGCATGCACAAGATACCATACAGATGGGGATTCCCGGTATCTATTATTGCTAACAATAATAACAAAACAGCTATCTACAGACCGGGTAGTGATCTGAGCCTCTTTTATAATGCATTATCCTTGAAAGACGCCCCCTCAAGTAGCATAGACCAGAATTCTACAAGAGACGCAATGCTTCCATCTGATGTGCCTGCACCACAAGAAGACACAACTTGATGAACTATTCAATATTATGCTGGGCCCGAACACATCTCCTTTTTATGGTATCCTTTACAACATGGTTGTTTATTATAATGTTGATTGCTGTATGTTAGTTTTGACTGTTACTGTATACATTTATTGTTGAAAGTATTTACTAATCTGTTCTAGATAGGCTCCTATACCTCTTTTACTATAGGATTTACACTGTTAGAAAGTTTATAAGAGTGACAACACCTGCAAAAATTAGTTAAATGAATGCAAATGCTTCAAGACGATGTACACACAAAAGGAAAATAACACTAGACTTACTAATTTACCCTGCCACCAACTGTAACATGACTTTTGCACTTTATTCAAATCCAAACGCCAAAATAAAAATTAATGGTACCCTATCGGAATCCTTCCTTATAAGTAACGGCACGAGACAGCGGTGCCCACTCTCACCCCTCCTCTTTGCCTTGACAATAGAGATACTAGCCCAAAAATATAGATCTAATAACAACATCATGGGAATAAAAATAGGAGACAGGGAATACAAATAAGCCCTTTATGCTGATGACATTCTCTTTACATTGACAAAAGCAGAATCCTCAGTCCCAGAACTTCTTAATGAACTGCAAGCATATAGTAACGTCTCAAAATTCCTTCTGAACTTGACAAAATCTGAACTTCTCAATATTAACTCACATCCCCAAATTATACAACAACTCCATAACGACTTACATATCAAAATCACAAAAAATAAACTTAAATATTTAGGCATACCTATTCAAACATAATTACATACCGCTTAAAAATGATATCTCCAGGGATCTCTCCTCCTGGAAGAACAAACCACTATCCTGGTTAGGGAAAATAGGAGTTATTAAAATGAAAATTCTATCATGCATTTTATACTTTCTACAAACTACTCCTATATCACTGCCCTCAAGCTACCTCTCTCAAGTGCAAAAATTGATTGAACAGTTCATATGGGCAGACAAAATTCCTAGAATCCCAAAGAAAACCATGTACCTACCCAGAGACAAAGGGGGATTGGGAGTCCCAGACCCCACTACATATAGAAAAGCCATACTTTTACAGAGACCAGTCGAGTGGTCTCACAACACCTCTCAAAAAGCCTGGGTCCAATAAGATAGACAAATACTTAAACTTAATAATATTAGCACTTTGGCATTGATACCTCCTCAAAAAAGACCAACATCAATTGCTAAATACCCCATGGTAACCAGGGTAATGGAGGTCCTAGTAACTTGGGACAAAATGATAGCTACTGGCACACATATCTCGTCTAAAACCTCTCCTCTGCTCCAAATTATTAAAAATCCTGAACTACCCTTTCATCAATTAGGCACCCCCTCAAAAAAACAATAACCTAAAAGAAGGATCCCTCTACGGCATAATAGAAAACATGAATCTCAAAACATAAGCTCAACTTCAAGAAAGCCATGGTGGTATATTTACCTCTTGGCTTCATTACCACCAACTCAAACACTTTGTTTCACATCACAAACATAAGAAAGATCTAAATAGAGAAATCACTCCATTTGAGAACCTATGTATCCATAATAATACACCAAGACACCTTATCTCAATCTTATACAAAATTGTCCTCATCCCAGATGCCACAACCCTACCCACATACACGTATCAATGGAGCAGGGAGCTAGAGACAGAAATAGATCACAGTACATGGATGAGATCCTTTAGATTGATGAAACGCTCCACGGTCTCGGCCACAATACAGGAATCACATGTTAAACTTCTATATAGATGGTATTTAACACCGACAAGATTACACAAGATATACCCCTCCCTAAGTGTAACATGTTGGAGAGGTTGCGGAGAAGAAGGTTCCCTTCTTCACATTTGGTGGTTTTGCCCAAAACTAAGAAACTTCTGGACTGACGTTCTACATATAATGTCAGACATACTAGAAACCATTATCCCCCAATATTTCCGACATATTATTATTTCAATCATTACCCAAATTTTAAATGGAGGCTAAACAAGTTATTTTATTAGTCATGCTCAATAAAAAACTAATACCTAAAAATTGGAAATCACATAACCCGCCAACATTGCCTGACTGGTACTCTCAAGTAAATGACATATTGTTTCTAGAAAGATACCATTACCTGAAAACGCATAGGTTAGACACACACAAGACAATATTAGTTATATGGAATAAAACTCTGTAAAACCACACATCATTTATGTGTCTAAAGACAAAGTAACAACTAAAATACTTCAGGCCAATTCAACTTTTTTCTGTTCTTCCCCCATCTCACCCTCCAATTCAACCTTAATCAACACCTAAATACTCATCTTTACCACCCCACCCCCCCATAGCAACACAAGCACATACCAACATACCTATATTCCGCTGGAAATTACATTCATCAAAATAAGAGATAGAGAAACAGTTTTTGGTTTATTTGAATATTTATTGACTATGCAAAAGAAAAAACTCCAAAGGAAGGACACAAAAGATAAATAACTTGGACATGGAATTCATCCTAAATAATTTTGTGATCCCAAACAACAAGCTTGGATTTAACAAAAAAACAAGTTAGTCAGAAATATTGTTAGACAATAGACCCTTAATGTTCATAATGTAATGACTAACCGTAATTTGAATATTTGTAACATTGAATTTACATCAATAAAGCTTTTTAATAAAAAACAAAAAAACAATTAAATCCTAACACTACAAAAAAAAAAAAAAAAAATTACATTACAAAAAAATAATAACTCTGAAATTGCGAAAAATAAAAAACTCTAACGGCGAGATTACGAGTTTTGCGGTAACAGGGGTGCGTTGCTAACGAGCCTTTTTTTCTTACTGCTCACTTAAGACAACCCTGGTATTACGAATTTTCTGCAAGCCGGCGTTAGCCTCAGAAAAGTTAGGGTTGAGCAAAATTTTGCTCCACAACTCACCTCAATACCAGCGTTGCTTAAGTCAGCGGTAAGCTGGCAAAACGTGCTCGTGCACGATTTCCCCATAGGAAACAATGGGGCTGAGCTGGCTGAAAACAAACCTAACACCTGCAAAAAAGCAGCGTTCAGCTCCTAACGCAGCCCCATTGTTTCCTATGGGGAAATGAATTATATGTCTGCACCTAACACCCTAACATGAACCCCGAGTCTAAACACCCCTAATATTACACTTATTAACCCATAATCTGCCGCCCCCGCTATCGCTGACACCTACATTATATTATTAACCCCTAATCTGCCGCTCCGGACACCGCCGCCACCTACATTATACTTATGAACCCCTAATCTAGTGCCCTCAACATCGCCGACACCTACATTATATTTATTAACCCCTAATCTGCCCCCCCAACGTAGCCGCAACTATATTAAATGTATTAACCCCTAATCTGCCGCCGCCAACGTTGCCGCCACTATTATAAATTTATTAACCCCTAAACCTAAGTCTAACCCTAACACCCCCCTAACTTAAATATAATTTAAATACATCTAAATAAATTTACTACAATTAAATAAATTATTGCTGTTTAAAACTAAATATTTACCTATAAAATAAACCCTAAGATAGCTACAATATAACTAATAGTTACATTGTAGCTAGCTTAGGGTTTTTATTTATTTTACAGGCAACTTTGTATTTATTTTAACTAGGTAGAATAGTTATTAACTATTTAATAACTACCTAGCTAAAATAAGTACAAAAGTACCTGTAAAATAAACCCTAACCTAAGTTACAATTACACTTAACACTACACTATAATTAAACTAATTACCTAAACTACCTACAATTAATTACAATTAATTTAAATAAACTAAATTACGAAAGAAAAACCCCCACTAAATTACAGGGAAAAAAAAGAATTACAAGAATTTTAAACTAATTACACCTAATCTAATCCCCCTAATAAAATAAAAAAGCCCCCCAAAATAATAAAATTCCCTACTCTATACTAAATTACAAATAGCCCTTAAAAGGGCCTTTTGCGGGGCATTTCCCCAAGTAATCAGCTCTTTCACCTGTAAAAAAAATACAATACCCCCCCAACATTAAAACCCACCACCCACACACCCAACCCTACTCTAAAACCCACCCAATCCCCCCTTAAAAAAACCTAACACTACCCCCTTGAAGATCACCCTACCTTGAGCCGTCTTCACTCAGCCGGGCACAAGTGGTCCTCCAGAGGGTCCGAAGTCTTCATCCTATCCAGCCAGAAGAGGACATCCAGACTGCAGAAGGCTTCATCCAGGCGGCATCTTCTATCTTCATCCTTCCGGAGCAGAGCGGGTCCATCTTCAAGACATCCGACGCGGAGCATCCTCTTCATCCGACGGCCAACGACTGAATGACTGGTCCTTTACGTGACGTCATCTAAGATAGCGTCCCTTGAATTCCAATTGGCTGATAGAATCCTATCAGCCCATCAGAATTAAGGTAGGAAAAATACTATTGGCTGATGCAATCAGCCAATAGGATTGAGCTCACATTCTATTGGCTGTTCCATAACTACTGGTCTCAGATCGTGGAATGTATTGTGTCACTATAGGCTGTAAAGCAAGCATTTTAGCCGGACCGTACAACCTGCAATACAGCGCTATGGAAATCCTGCGCTAACATTTTATTTTTTAAATGCCTTACAGGCTAAAATGCTTGTGGTATAGCTATACCGCCTCGACTTGTGAAATGGAAGACCTGCCATTCCAAGCGCAATGGACAATTTTTCAGCGGTATAGCCGTAACTAACCATACTGCAAAAATTGTAATTTAGCCCTATGAGAGTTGTGTGTGTAGAGAAAAAAATGTTGATTGGGCATGTAAGAGTGAGAGTGTGTGCACAGTAAGTAAAAATGGTTGTTGGTTGGCACAACACCATGGTGTTACTGACAGTGTATGAGTAACACCACATTGAGATAATTTAACCGACAAGTATGTGTGGTATTGAAAATGATTGTGTATACCGGTATGTATGTATGTGACTGTGTACTGTGTTGTATTTGTTCTTTTTTTTAATTATTTGAAACCTAAATAGAAAGTACAACAGCAACAACTAGAGTTCCCGGGTTGAACATTGCTGATCCTTCAGTAAAGGATATCAAGAGAATAAAGCAACTGTGATAATTGAAGGAAATTAGAAAGTTGTTTAAATTTGTATGTTGTATCTGAAGAATCAAAAAAGAAAAGAAAATGGATTTCACTATAAAACCCAAATATTTTCTTTCATGATTCAGAACATATAGTTGTAAGCAACTTTTCATTTTAATTTTATTACAAATTTTGCTTTATTATCTTGGTATCCTTTGTTGAAGGTGCAGCAATCCACTACTTGGAGGGAACTAGCTGAACAAATTGTTAAGCCAATGAGAAGAGATATATATGTGCAGCCACCAATCATCTGCTAGCTACCTTCCTGCTTCTGAGCCTCAACCTACCTGTAGATATGCTTTTCAGCAAAGGATACAAAGAAAAAGAAGCAAATTAGATAAAATAAAGTTAATTGGAAAGTTGTTTAAAAGTACATGCTCTATTTGAATCATGAATGAAAAAAATTGTGGTTCATGTCCCTTTAAGTATAGAGACTTTCAGTAAACTTTTTAGTTTTACCAAAAATGCAGCGCACAAAAATTGGATGTATAAATAAAAGAATGAGTTTAAAAATGACATAGAATGGCAAAATTCAAGCTAATATAGCTGATTACAGCTTCAGATAAAGAAAAATGCAAAGAATCTGCACTGTAGCTGAAAATGAAAGTTTTAGTTCGAAATTAAAATTTCACACTAAAATAATTTGAAACGAATACAGCCATGATTAAAAAGGAACTAAAACAAAAATTTACTAAAAAAAAACCATTTCGGATGAAACAAAAACATTTTGGAACATTTCCTCTGTGATATACTTATGTGGAAATGTTATTTCAAATGGCAATATTTTTCTTTTACACATTTTATTTAGAGCTTTTTCAAATGTAGTGTTTTTTTTATGGATGTCCCTGTAAAACAAAAAAAACATATTCTTTGTTGGTTTTGTTTTTAAGCTTATTGGGTGTGTCACTATCGACCATTAGAGCATGGGAGTTGTCCTTACCAACCAGTGATCAGTCTGCAAGAAAAGTTGTTCACAAATATGCTATTCTAATTCACTTCAAAATCAAGTTAGCAATATAGAAAAAAAATGAGAGCAAAAGAGATTATAAACATTTTATTTGAAGCTGCGCTTCATTTTTATTTCAAAACTGTTTTGTGATAGGGTCAAAATCCTTTTCTTAATGTTGCTCAATTAAATTAGTCATTTTTTTGTTACTGGATTTTTTTTTTTTCCTTTTAATTTGTTTTTATAAAATGTTCATTTTGATTTGATGTTAAAAAGACATTCTGGGAAGGTTACCGATATTTGATTTACTTAAATATACAATTTATTTCTATACTCCTACTTGTTTAGCTGGTGTAGAAATGGGAGCTTCTGTCCACTGACTGTGGTGAGACTGGGAAATCAAACAATATTCTTGTGGTCAGTGCTTAGAGATCTACAACTAACCACAATTTAAAATTTGGACACTGATGAAATAAGGTCACTCTACACCTACAATCTCTACACACTAAACCTCCAATGTAGCATTATGTTCTGTCACTTCTCAGATGCTTCACCTCAGTTATTTTTCCATGTGGTCTTCTGTTCATAATGTTCAGTTTTCTGCAGAATAGAATATAGATAGAAAGTCTAGTACGTAGATACATAGACAGACAGACATACGGATAGATAGACAGACAGGCAGATAGATAGATAGATAGATAGATAGATAGGACAGACAGACAGACAGACAGACAGACAGACAGACAGACAGACAGACAGACAGACAGACAGACAGACAGACAGACAGACAGACAGACAGACAGACAGACAGATAGATAGATAGATAGATAGATAGATAGATAGATAGATAGATAGATAGATAGATAGATAGATTGATCTATTGTAAAATTAACTACCTGAATGGAACTCACTAGAATTATAATAAGTAAAATGCAAAATGTAAAATGTTTGCGAGTATTCTCCCATCATGCTAAAGAGCTTAACATTATGAACACAAGCAAAAAACATGGTAAGTAAGTACATATTCATGTTGATTTAGTATACAAGTGGAAAAGGATAGCAGAGAAAGAATTCTGAAAAATTTACAGAATTATCATACATACAAACATTAAGGGCTAGATTATGAGTGGCGCGCTGTTGCATGCAATAGAAAAAGGGGTTTATTGTGGCTCTTTGCTTGTGTCAGAAGTAGCGCATGCATTACAGGGTGAAAGAAAACGCATTCGCTGGAGCCCAATTAAAATTAATATGCATTGGGAAAGTGGACTTCAGAGCTCTGGTTAACTGTTACGCGAGTCAAAAAAGTTGAACAAAACACATCAAATTTATATTCAAAAGTACAGTTACAATCATAATAACACTAATAAAAAATATTTTTTAAAAAATTGCATACAAATTTATAATGGCTCAAATATATGAGGTCTTAAACACAGAGATACGTACATATACATGTCTAAATATGTATTTGTATGTATGTATATACAGGGAGTGCAGAATTATTAGGCAAATGAGTATTTTGACC